>NW_026708331.1:7500-10000 GCF_902713425.1 Acipenser ruthenus
GCCATAGCCTGGGTCCCCATTCAGTAACATGACCATAGGCACAGTTAGCTGACATGACCAGAGGCGGAATTAGCTGACATGACCATAGGCGGAATTAGCCTACATGACCAGAGGCACAGTTAGCTGACATGACCATAGGCACAGTTAGCTGACATGACCAGAGGCGGAATTAGCTGACATGACCAGAGGCGGAATTAGCTGACATGACCAGAGGCGGAATTAGCTGACATGACCATGGGCAGAAGTAGCTGACATGACCATGGGCAGAAGTAGCTGACATGACCATGGGCAGAAGTAGCTGACATGACCATGGGCAGAAGTAGCTGACATGACCATAGGCACAGTTAGCTGACATGACCATAGGCAGAAGTAGCTGACATGACCATAGGCAGAAGTAGCTGACATGACCATAGGCAGAAGTAGCTGACATGACCATGGGCAGAAGTAGCTGACATGACCATGGGCAGAAGTAGCTGACATGACCATGGGCAGAAGTAGCTGACATGACCATAGGCACAGTTAGCTGACATGACCATAGGCAGAAGTAGCTGACATGACCATAGGCAGAAGTAGCTGACATGACCATAGGCAGAAGTAGCTGACATGACCATGGGCAGAAGTAGCTGACATGACCATAGGCACAGTTAGCTGACATGACCATAGGCACAGTTAGCTGACATGACCATAGGCGGAGTTAGCTGACATGACCATAGGCACAGTTAGCTGACATGACCATAGGCACAGTTAGCTGACATGACCATAGGCAGAAGTAGCTGACATGACCATAGGCAGAAGTAGCTGACATGACCATGGGCAGAAGTAGCTGACATGACCATAGGCGGAGTTAGCTGACATGACCATAGGCACAGTTAGCTGACATGACCATAGGCACAGTTAGCTGACATGACCATAGGCGGAGTTAGCTGACATGACCAGAGGCGGAATTAGCTAATATGACCATAGGCGGAATTAGCTGACATGACCAGAGGCAGAATTAGCCTACATGACCATGGGCAGAAGTAGCTGACATGACCAGAGCTCCAATTAAAAGTTACCTTCTTCTGAAGGGACAGATTTGCTATGTGTTACGGAGCGAGAGTTCCAGGAGGTCCCTGTGAACTCGTGGCTTCCTCCCTTAATGCAACTAGATGGCAGATACACTGGGGAGGTAGGTGCATATTACTAGGGGCACGGCATTTTCGATCAAAAAAATATTTCTAAGTCAGGACGGAGGTTCATTCTAAGGGCACGAGCGACCGATCTAAGCCGTGTGGGAGGCCCTGCACCCCGGTCAGGGTCCCCCTTCACCCCCTGGCGACATCCTCCCTTGGAAGTCTGCCCGGTGGCCCCCTCCCGCGCCCGGCGCCGGTTCAGGCCGGGCTGGAGGCCCCGTTCCTCGGGCTCAGGACCGGGCTAAGCCCCCTTAAGGACCTGGCCAAGCTCTGGTCACGTTGCGGGAAGGGGGGGGGGGTTGACCTCCCGTGCCCGGGCGCCCGTTCATGCGGGCCTGGAGGCTCCCATTTCCGGCTCGAGAACTGGGGTTTGCGCCCTTGGCTCCTCCGTGCGTTCCCTTTCAGTCTCTGGTCATGTCTACCTTCTCCGGAGGTGATTTGGGAGCCATGGTCATGTTGAGGGGAATTTTCGGAGGGAAATCCCTATCTTTAACATTATATGACCAGAGTCCGGACTTTTTCGGCTCCGTCAGAATCAAAGTTTTCAAAAAAACATGGTCATGTTCCCTATCTTTAACATTAGATGACCATGGCCACCTCGGGGCCGTTTGTGGAAGTCTGCCGAGGGCGGAGGCGAAACGGGGCTGCGGGGCGGCGGCGACTCCTGTTCCCAAGGACCCGGGACCTCCCTCCCTTCAGGGTCCCGCGGTCAAGGTACAACGGGGGGGTCCGCGGAGATTTCCGTCGACAGGGTTTTTTGATCAAAATGGTTTGACTAAGTCAGGACCCGAGGTGTCAGAATGCATGTGAAGGACCCGTTTGGAGCCGTCCTTTGGAGTCTGTGGCTGGGCAGGAGTTGACGGGATTCCTCCTTGTCTTCCCGGATGGTCTCTCTCTGTTGTGGGCAAAGGGTCCTTCACGAAATCCATACGCACGCGCGCGCATTATAGACCCAAGTCTTACCGTGCTTGATCTGAGGAACCCTGCCCGACCCACCCTACCGTGGACTGGGGTGAGCGGAGCCGAGTTTGGTCGCCACACCATCGCTCTCTCCGGATGGGAGTCCAAGGATCGGGCCGAACGCTTGAGACTTCACGGTGTTGTACGCTGAAGCCCGGGGATTGAGGTTCTATTTCTGGGCAGGATGTGAGCGCGCCTCGCACGTGTCCATTGAGAGGGGCGGTTCTCGTGCCGGTTTAGGAGCCAGGAGCCAGGTCGGGATGATTTCCATTGCGGTTAAGTCGCCTTGCCTGAGTTCCTTCCCCCCGATCCGCGCGTGTCCCGTCCCCCTCCCCCCGGGCGATGTCGATGCTGGTCGGTTGAGCTGT
>NW_026708331.1:20000-22500 GCF_902713425.1 Acipenser ruthenus
CAGCCCGGGGCCGTGGAACCCAAGCCGGGGCAAAGGCTGGAGCTGTCCCCGGGGCCGTGGAACCCAAGCCGGGGCAGTGGGAGCAGAGGCCTGGGTGGTGGGAGCCAGCCCGGGGCCGTGGAACCCAAGCCGGGGCAAAGGCTGGAGCTGTCCCCGGGGCCGTGGAACCCAAGCCGGGGTGGTGGGAGGCGGGGGCTGTCCCCGGGGCCGTGGAACCCTGCCCGGGGCGGTGGAACCCAAGCCGGGGCAGTGGGAGCAGAGGCCTGGGTGGTGGGAGCCAGCCCGGGGCCGTGGAACCCAAGCTGGGGCAGTGGGAGCAGAGGCCTGGGTGGTGGGAGGCGGGAACTGTCCCCGGGGCTGTGGAACCCAAGCCGGGGCCGTGGAACCCAAGCCGGGGCAGTGGGAGCAGAGGCCTGGGTGGTGGGAGCCAGCCCGGGGCCGTGGAACCCTGCCCGGGGCAAGTGCGAGCCATAGCCTGGGTCCCCATTCAGTAACATGACCATAGGCACAGTTAGCTGACATGACCAGAGGCGGAATTAGCTGACATGACCATAGGCGGAATTAGCCTACATGACCAGAGGCACAGTTAGCTGACATGACCATAGGCACAGTTAGCTGACATGACCAGAGGCGGAATTAGCTGACATGACCAGAGGCGGAATTAGCTGACATGACCAGAGGCGGAATTAGCTGACATGACCATGGGCAGAAGTAGCTGACATGACCATGGGCAGAAGTAGCTGACATGACCATGGGCAGAAGTAGCTGACATGACCATGGGCAGAAGTAGCTGACATGACCATAGGCACAGTTAGCTGACATGACCATAGGCAGAAGTAGCTGACATGACCATAGGCAGAAGTAGCTGACATGACCATAGGCAGAAGTAGCTGACATGACCATGGGCAGAAGTAGCTGACATGACCATGGGCAGAAGTAGCTGACATGACCATGGGCAGAAGTAGCTGACATGACCATAGGCACAGTTAGCTGACATGACCATAGGCAGAAGTAGCTGACATGACCATAGGCAGAAGTAGCTGACATGACCATAGGCAGAAGTAGCTGACATGACCATGGGCAGAAGTAGCTGACATGACCATAGGCACAGTTAGCTGACATGACCATAGGCACAGTTAGCTGACATGACCATAGGCGGAGTTAGCTGACATGACCATAGGCACAGTTAGCTGACATGACCATAGGCACAGTTAGCTGACATGACCATAGGCAGAAGTAGCTGACATGACCATAGGCAGAAGTAGCTGACATGACCATGGGCAGAAGTAGCTGACATGACCATAGGCGGAGTTAGCTGACATGACCATAGGCACAGTTAGCTGACATGACCATAGGCACAGTTAGCTGACATGACCATAGGCGGAGTTAGCTGACATGACCAGAGGCGGAATTAGCTAATATGACCATAGGCGGAATTAGCTGACATGACCAGAGGCAGAATTAGCCTACATGACCATGGGCAGAAGTAGCTGACATGACCAGAGCTCCAATTAAAAGTTACCTTCTTCTGAAGGGACAGATTTGCTATGTGTTACGGAGCGAGAGTTCCAGGAGGTCCCTGTGAACTCGTGGCTTCCTCCCTTAATGCAACTAGATGGCAGATACACTGGGGAGGTAGGTGCATATTACTAGGGGCACGGCATTTTCGATCAAAAAAATATTTCTAAGTCAGGACGGAGGTTCATTCTAAGGGCACGAGCGACCGATCTAAGCCGTGTGGGAGGCCCTGCACCCCGGTCAGGGTCCCCCTTCACCCCCTGGCGACATCCTCCCTTGGAAGTCTGCCCGGTGGCCCCCTCCCGCGCCCGGCGCCGGTTCAGGCCGGGCTGGAGGCCCCGTTCCTCGGGCTCAGGACCGGGCTAAGCCCCCTTAAGGACCTGGCCAAGCTCTGGTCACGTTGCGGGAAGGGGGGGGGGGTTGACCTCCCGTGCCCGGGCGCCCGTTCATGCGGGCCTGGAGGCTCCCATTTCCGGCTCGAGAACTGGGGTTTGCGCCCTTGGCTCCTCCGTGCGTTCCCTTTCAGTCTCTGGTCATGTCTACCTTCTCCGGAGGTGATTTGGGAGCCATGGTCATGTTGAGGGGAATTTTCGGAGGGAAATCCCTATCTTTAACATTATATGACCAGAGTCCGGACTTTTTCGGCTCCGTCAGAATCAAAGTTTTCAAAAAAACATGGTCATGTTCCCTATCTTTAACATTAGATGACCATGGCCACCTCGGGGCCGTTTGTGGAAGTCTGCCGAGGGCGGAGGCGAAACGGGGCTGCGGGGCGGCGGCGACTCCTGTTCCCAAGGACCCGGGACCTCCCTCCCTTCAGGGTCCCGCGGTCAAGGTACAACGGGGGGGTCCGCGGAGATTTCCGTCGACAGGGTTTTTTGATCAAAATGGTTTGACTAAGTCAGGACCCGAGGTGTCAGAATGCATGTGAAGGACCCGTTTGGAGCCGTCCTTTGGAGTCTGTGGCTGGGCAGGAGTTGAC
>NW_026708331.1:32500-35000 GCF_902713425.1 Acipenser ruthenus
CCAGCCCGGGGCCGTGGAACCCTGCCCGGGCAAGTGGGAGCCAGCCCAGGGAGGCTGGAGCTGTCCCCGGGGCTGTGGAACCCAAGCCGGGGCCGTGGAACCCAAGCCGGGGCAGTGGGAGCAGAGGCCTGGGTGGTGGGAGCCAGCCCGGGGCCGTGGAACCCAAGCTGGGGCAGTGGGAGCAGAGGCATGGGTGGTGGGAGGCGGGAACTGTCCCCGGGGCAGTGGAACCCAAGCCGGGGCCGTGGAACCCAAGCCGGGGCAGTGGGAGCAGAGGCCTGGGTGGTGTGAGACGGGAGCTGTCCCCGGGGCCGTGGAACCCAAGCCGGGGCAGTGGGAGCAGAGGCCTGGGTGGTGGGACCCAGCCCGGGGCCGTGGAACCCAAGCCGGGGCAAAGGCTGGAGCTGTCCCCGGGGCCGTGGAACCCAAGCCGGGGCAGTGGGAGCAGAGGCCTGGGTGGTGTGAGACGGGAGCTGTCCCCGGGGCCGTGGAACCCAAGCCGGGGTGGTGGGAGGCGGGGGCTGTCCCCGGGGCCGTGGAACCCTGCCCGGGGCAGTGGAACCCAAGCCGGGGCCGTGGAACCCAAGCCGGGGCAGTGGGAGCAGAGGCCTGGGTGGTGGGAGCCAGCCCGGGGCCGTGGAACCCAAGCCGGGGCAGTGGGAGCCAGCCCGGGGAGGCTGGAGCTGTCCCCGGGGTCCTGGAACCCTGCCCGGGCAAGTGGGAGCCAGCCCGGGGAGGCTGGAGCTGTCCCCGGGGTCCTGGAACCCTGCCCGGGCAAGTGGGAGCCAGCCCGGGGAGGCTGGAGCTGTCCCCGTGGTCCTGGAACCCTGCCCGGGCAAGTGGGAGCAGAGGCCTGGGTGGTGGGAGGCGGGAGCAGAGGCCTGGGCGGCGGGAGCTGTCCCCGGGGCCGTGGAACCCTGCCCGGGCAAGTGGGAGCCAGCCCAGGGAGGCTGGAGCTGTCCCCGGGGCTGTGGAACCCAAGCCGGGGCAGTGGGAGCAGAGGCCTGGGTGGTGGGAGCCAGCCCGGGGCCGTGGAACCCTGCCCGGGCAAGTGGGAGCCAGCCCAGGGAGGCTGGAGCTGTCCCCGGGGCTGTGGAACCCAAGCCGGGGCCGTGGAACCCAAGCCGGGGCAGTGGGAGCAGAGGCCTGGGTGGTGGGAGCCAGCCCGGGGCCGTGGAACCCAAGCCGGGGCAAAGGCTGGAGCTGTCCCCGGGGCCGTGGAACCCAAGCCGGGGTGGTGGGAGGCGGGGGCTGTCCCCGGGGCCGTGGAACCCTGCCCGGGGCGGTGGAACCCAAGCCGGGGCAGTGGGAGCAGAGGCCTGGGTGGTGGGAGCCAGCCCGGGGCCGTGGAACCCAAGCTGGGGCAGTGGGAGCAGAGGCCTGGGTGGTGGGAGGCGGGAACTGTCCCCGGGGCTGTGGAACCCAAGCCGGGGCCGTGGAACCCAAGCCGGGGCAGTGGGAGCAGAGGCCTGGGTGGTGGGAGCCAGCCCGGGGCCGTGGAACCCTGCCCGGGGCAAGTGCGAGCCATAGCCTGGGTCCCCATTCAGTAACATGACCATAGGCACAGTTAGCTGACATGACCAGAGGCGGAATTAGCTGACATGACCATAGGCGGAATTAGCCTACATGACCAGAGGCACAGTTAGCTGACATGACCATAGGCACAGTTAGCTGACATGACCAGAGGCGGAATTAGCTGACATGACCAGAGGCGGAATTAGCTGACATGACCAGAGGCGGAATTAGCTGACATGACCATGGGCAGAAGTAGCTGACATGACCATGGGCAGAAGTAGCTGACATGACCATGGGCAGAAGTAGCTGACATGACCATGGGCAGAAGTAGCTGACATGACCATAGGCACAGTTAGCTGACATGACCATAGGCAGAAGTAGCTGACATGACCATAGGCAGAAGTAGCTGACATGACCATAGGCAGAAGTAGCTGACATGACCATGGGCAGAAGTAGCTGACATGACCATGGGCAGAAGTAGCTGACATGACCATGGGCAGAAGTAGCTGACATGACCATAGGCACAGTTAGCTGACATGACCATAGGCAGAAGTAGCTGACATGACCATAGGCAGAAGTAGCTGACATGACCATAGGCAGAAGTAGCTGACATGACCATGGGCAGAAGTAGCTGACATGACCATAGGCACAGTTAGCTGACATGACCATAGGCACAGTTAGCTGACATGACCATAGGCGGAGTTAGCTGACATGACCATAGGCACAGTTAGCTGACATGACCATAGGCACAGTTAGCTGACATGACCATAGGCAGAAGTAGCTGACATGACCATAGGCAGAAGTAGCTGACATGACCATGGGCAGAAGTAGCTGACATGACCATAGGCGGAGTTAGCTGACATGACCATAGGCACAGTTAGCTGACATGACCATAGGCACAGTTAGCTGACATGACCATAGGCGGAGTTAGCTGACATGACCAGAGGCGGAATTAGCTAATATGACCATAGGCGGAATTAGCTGA
>NW_026708331.1:60000-62500 GCF_902713425.1 Acipenser ruthenus
AAGTAGCTGACATGACCATGGGCAGAAGTAGCTGACATGACCATGGGCAGAAGTAGCTGACATGACCATGGGCAGAAGTAGCTGACATGACCATAGGCACAGTTAGCTGACATGACCATAGGCAGAAGTAGCTGACATGACCATAGGCAGAAGTAGCTGACATGACCATAGGCAGAAGTAGCTGACATGACCATGGGCAGAAGTAGCTGACATGACCATGGGCAGAAGTAGCTGACATGACCATGGGCAGAAGTAGCTGACATGACCATAGGCACAGTTAGCTGACATGACCATAGGCAGAAGTAGCTGACATGACCATAGGCAGAAGTAGCTGACATGACCATAGGCAGAAGTAGCTGACATGACCATGGGCAGAAGTAGCTGACATGACCATAGGCACAGTTAGCTGACATGACCATAGGCACAGTTAGCTGACATGACCATAGGCGGAGTTAGCTGACATGACCATAGGCACAGTTAGCTGACATGACCATAGGCACAGTTAGCTGACATGACCATAGGCAGAAGTAGCTGACATGACCATAGGCAGAAGTAGCTGACATGACCATGGGCAGAAGTAGCTGACATGACCATAGGCGGAGTTAGCTGACATGACCATAGGCACAGTTAGCTGACATGACCATAGGCACAGTTAGCTGACATGACCATAGGCGGAGTTAGCTGACATGACCAGAGGCGGAATTAGCTAATATGACCATAGGCGGAATTAGCTGACATGACCAGAGGCAGAATTAGCCTACATGACCATGGGCAGAAGTAGCTGACATGACCAGAGCTCCAATTAAAAGTTACCTTCTTCTGAAGGGACAGATTTGCTATGTGTTACGGAGCGAGAGTTCCAGGAGGTCCCTGTGAACTCGTGGCTTCCTCCCTTAATGCAACTAGATGGCAGATACACTGGGGAGGTAGGTGCATATTACTAGGGGCACGGCATTTTCGATCAAAAAAATATTTCTAAGTCAGGACGGAGGTTCATTCTAAGGGCACGAGCGACCGATCTAAGCCGTGTGGGAGGCCCTGCACCCCGGTCAGGGTCCCCCTTCACCCCCTGGCGACATCCTCCCTTGGAAGTCTGCCCGGTGGCCCCCTCCCGCGCCCGGCGCCGGTTCAGGCCGGGCTGGAGGCCCCGTTCCTCGGGCTCAGGACCGGGCTAAGCCCCCTTAAGGACCTGGCCAAGCTCTGGTCACGTTGCGGGAAGGGGGGGGGGGTTGACCTCCCGTGCCCGGGCGCCCGTTCATGCGGGCCTGGAGGCTCCCATTTCCGGCTCGAGAACTGGGGTTTGCGCCCTTGGCTCCTCCGTGCGTTCCCTTTCAGTCTCTGGTCATGTCTACCTTCTCCGGAGGTGATTTGGGAGCCATGGTCATGTTGAGGGGAATTTTCGGAGGGAAATCCCTATCTTTAACATTATATGACCAGAGTCCGGACTTTTTCGGCTCCGTCAGAATCAAAGTTTTCAAAAAAACATGGTCATGTTCCCTATCTTTAACATTAGATGACCATGGCCACCTCGGGGCCGTTTGTGGAAGTCTGCCGAGGGCGGAGGCGAAACGGGGCTGCGGGGCGGCGGCGACTCCTGTTCCCAAGGACCCGGGACCTCCCTCCCTTCAGGGTCCCGCGGTCAAGGTACAACGGGGGGGTCCGCGGAGATTTCCGTCGACAGGGTTTTTTGATCAAAATGGTTTGACTAAGTCAGGACCCGAGGTGTCAGAATGCATGTGAAGGACCCGTTTGGAGCCGTCCTTTGGAGTCTGTGGCTGGGCAGGAGTTGACGGGATTCCTCCTTGTCTTCCCGGATGGTCTCTCTCTGTTGTGGGCAAAGGGTCCTTCACGAAATCCATACGCACGCGCGCGCATTATAGACCCAAGTCTTACCGTGCTTGATCTGAGGAACCCTGCCCGACCCACCCTACCGTGGACTGGGGTGAGCGGAGCCGAGTTTGGTCGCCACACCATCGCTCTCTCCGGATGGGAGTCCAAGGATCGGGCCGAACGCTTGAGACTTCACGGTGTTGTACGCTGAAGCCCGGGGATTGAGGTTCTATTTCTGGGCAGGATGTGAGCGCGCCTCGCACGTGTCCATTGAGAGGGGCGGTTCTCGTGCCGGTTTAGGAGCCAGGAGCCAGGTCGGGATGATTTCCATTGCGGTTAAGTCGCCTTGCCTGAGTTCCTTCCCCCCGATCCGCGCGTGTCCCGTCCCCCTCCCCCCGGGCGATGTCGATGCTGGTCGGTTGAGCTGTCGGGCCGGTTCCGGAGGCCTCGTGCCCGGGCAGGAGCCGTGTTGGGGGAGGATTTCCCGTGCGGTTAAGTCGCCCCTGCCTGCGTTCCTTCCCGGGGCGGAGGTTTTCCCACACGATTGGCTTTTACGTTCCGACTAGGGAGGGCCCCTGCGGGCCGGTGTCGCGCCGGTGTTCAGGCACGGCGGTTCCTCCCGAAACCCTACGGTCGGACGCCGTCGAGAGAGGGTTTCCCTTCCTTCCTT
>NW_026708332.1:0-69780 GCF_902713425.1 Acipenser ruthenus
GCCTGGTGTGTCTTAAACATCAGGCTTACAACAGAACACACGATGAAGCACTGAAATCGAGAGCTTATCCACTGCTTCAAAACTGTGTGGCTTATCAAGGACTTATTATTATTAGTATTAGTATCATCATTACACTTTAAAATAATGGCTGCAGATCCATGTGTATGACAATAGCTGTGGCTCCTGTGGTGTGCTACTCATCCTCAATCTGTGGCCATTTCTTTTTTAATAGTTATTTTCATCGCTAGAAAATGGATAACAGAATAACTACACAGCATGATGTTATGCTGCTACTCCTATAAAATCCCATGAAACTCTATTGAAAGCTGCATGAATCAGCGCCATTAGTGTAAAGTGTTTTTATTTTCAGGTTGTATTCTGCAATCCCCAAGCGATCCTTCTGTATGCGGGAAAGACAACCCATTAAAAACAATTAGAATTACAGAGGAAGATAACACAGCCAATAACAAGGACCCTGTATAGTGCAAAACATTCCAGTTACATTCTGTAAAACAAGAGAGGTCTGTAAGCAAGAAGCGAGCCGAGCTCTGAATCCCATCATTCAATACACTGCATTGAGAGTGAATCTGTCACTGGCATTGTTCCACTCCGAATCTCATCATTCAATACACTGCATTGAGAGTGCATCTGTCACTGGCATGGTTCCACTCAGAATCCCATCATTCAATACACTGCATTGAGAGTGAATCTGTCACTGGCATTGTTCCACTCGGAATCCCATCATTCAATACACTGCATTGAGAGTGAATCTGTCACTGGCATTGTTCCACTCCGAATCCCATCATTGAATCCAGTGTAAAGCGGTACAGCAGCTCAGAACTTTGTAATGATACTGAATCTGTCACTGACATTGTTACAGAGCTTTCTGTAGGTTTCCAACTGATCATGTTTGTATGCAAATGCAAATATTTATTGCGGCAAAAAAACACAAAATAATTTCCGCAAACGCCCCCCCCCCCCCCCCCCCCCTCATTTTCACAGCATCCCCAAAGTGCAACTTCTGGAAGCAAACCAGACTCCCCCCCACCCCCCCCACCCCTCCCCCTCCCCCTCCCCTTCCCCCTCCCCCTGCCGACTCCCAGTGAGTGACCACTGTTTCACTATCCGAAGTCTTACTTCGTGAGCCAGTGGCAGACAGATTTGTGTGCGTCCCTGCATACCGGCTACAGTCTACTGGGATTACCATTTACCCTTCCATGTCCACAGCAAGGTATTCACAAATCTGTATTCCAGAACAGAGGAGGAAAAAAAACGGCACAGTGCTGTATCCTCAGTACACAGTTCACTGCAGGATAAGATCATGTGCTGATTTAGCTTGCGCCCCCTTCAGGATGCTTACTTCTCTGCGCACGTCAGCACCCCTGCACCACACCGCTGGCCGATTGTAAACTCAGAGCTGGATCAATGGAAAAGGCAGAAGACCTGGACATGAATAGCAAGCTGGGCTGCTCACAAACCCTGAAACAGGGGAAGCAACTGCAGAGGGGCAGTGGGTGGGGCAGAAAAAATAATCAAAGAGAGAAGAGTGCGGGCCACCCAGATCACATGAGGCTCTTCCTGTTGGTAGTCTGCTCGGGGCTCTTGAGTCTGGGGGAGAGCGAGTGGGACGGGCCCAGCTGCTGGTACAGAGCCCGGAGCTCCTGCACCTCCCCCAGCACCTCTCTGGCCTGGCCCCAGGTGCACACTGCTTCCTGCAGGAGCCGCTCCGCCTCCGAGTCCTTCGCTGCCTTGCCCTTGCGCCCCTGTTCCTGGAGTGTAACCTGGGCCAGCAGAGCCTGCGTTCTCTCCAGTTTGTGGGCTATGAGCTCCTGCAGCTGGCTGAGGGGGGGCCCAGCAGGGGGGCTGTGCTCCGAGCGGGACAGGATCTCGTCCAGAGAGGCGCACTTGTTCTTTTCGCTGGGGCAGAGTTTTTTGCCGGCCTGCGGGGTGTAGGGCCGGGGGTCATCCTGCTGCTCCCTCTCCCAGGTGATCTCGCTCCTCCGGGGCAGGCTTTCGGATCGGCCCCCTTCTCTCTGTGGGACGGCTCTCTCGCAGGGGGACTCTTCTTCCTGGATGAGGTCCAAGGTCAGCATGCCGTCTGACGTGGAGGTCGATGCCTGCAGACAGACAGAGAGGATGGGGAGGTCAATCGCAGCTTCCTAATGGAATATCACACGATTTGCACTGTATCATTGCAGTCCCCCCCATGCTTTTCCCATGGTTATTTTTTCTATAAGTTAACTGCTCTCAGTCAAACTAGGTCTTATATGTAATTATTTACTGTATTATTTATTTTGCTCTTATTTGAATTGGATCTTATTTGCTATTGATTTTTATTGTATTTTATAACTTATCTGTAATATGATATTCGGCAGTGTAATATTCTGCAATGTGATATTTTGCAATGTGATACTATGTAATGTGATATTTTGTAATGTGATACTTTGTACTGTGATATTTTGTAATAATTGTAAGTCACCCTGGATAAGGGCGCTTTACAATGCTTGCCTGTGCTTTACAATGCTTGCCTGTGCTTTACAATGCTTGCCTGTGCTTTACAATGCTTGCCTGTGCTTTACAATGCTTGCCTGTGCTTTACAATGCTTGCCCGTGCTTTACTACACTTTGCTAGGCTTGTACTTTTCTTAGGCTCATGCTGACACATGCTGGTCTAACTGTAGGCCTCCTGCACAAGTTATGAGACATTCTTAAAGTCACCTTTAGCCAAAGAAAGGGGAAGGGATCTTTTCCTGCATCGCATCAGTCAAGTCAAATAGTAAAAGACAATGTTTGAATGACTCCTTCACATCATTTTTGCTCAGATTTGTGGCTCCTTTTAGTACCGCTTCTGGTCATTGTAATAGTATAACCAGGACCGGGTGTTTGTCAGAGGGTGGGAGGGCGTGTGCAGGTGTGTGTGTAGGGGAGGGTGCGAGGGGTTCGTACCACGGCCATGAGATGCCCGCGAGTGGGCGGCCGCCGGGTGTGTTGGATCTTGGCTCGATCCCTGGTTGGGTGGGCGAGGAAGCTGTCTTCTTCCACTGTGACCTGCCAGGAGAAACGGGAACGTGAGAGAATTTACAAACGAAAGGAGACCATTCAGACCATCAGTGCGAATTAAATCCAACTATATTTAAAAGTATGGCTGCTGTATATCATTACTTAATCACTGCCCTGAGAGGTAGGGGGCGCTATGAGGGGAAGGGTTACCTCGTCCAGGATGCGGTTCTTGGCCCGGGTGATCGCTCCGTTCACGGCATTGATCCAGGATTCCTTCTCCTCAGGACTGACTGCCAAGAACACTAGGTTAGGAACCTGAGAGACAGAGACAGAGAGAGAGAGAGAGAGAGAGAGAGACAGAGAGAGACAGAGAGAGAAAGAGAGCAGCTTCAGCACACAACTGTGGACAACATAGGGGTTTTGGAAATATATACAGATATATATATATATGTTTCAGAAATCTATTTTATTGTAGTGCTATAAATACTAAATATAACCTTTTTTTTTAATTTAGTAGTTGCCAATTGTTTTTAGCATTTCTTCTCCCAATTTGGAATAGAGAATTATTGCTACCACCCCTGCGCTTATCGTTAGCCGACCACTTCTTTTTCACACTGCAGGCCCACCATGCAGCCACCTCAGAGATTATTATTTATTTCTTAGCAGACGCCCTTATCCAGGGCAACTTACAATTGTTACAAGTTATCACATTATTTTTACATACAATTACCCTTTTATACAGTTGGGTTTTTACTGGAGCAATCTAGGTAAAGTACCTTGCTCAAGGGTACAGCAGCAGTGTCCCCACCTGGGATTGAACCCACGACCCTTCGGTCAAGAGTCCAGTGCCCTAACCACTACTCCACACTGCTGAGATAAAGCGTCAGAGGACAACGCAGCTCTGGGCAGCTTACAGGTAAGCCTAGGTGAGCCTAGGACACCGTGGCCGACCTAAGCCCCCCTCTGGGAACTCCTGTCCACGGTCGGCAGTGGAATAGCCTGGACTCGAACGGGCAACGTCCAGGCAATAGGGCGCATCCTGCACTCCACGTTGTGGATCGTAATACCAATCCACAAAAAGGAAGACAAAACCGAACCAGGTAACTACAGACCAATAAGCCTGACTTCTATTATATGTTAACTTATGGAAACTATAATAAGATCCAAAATGGAAAATTACCTATATGGTAACAATATCCTGGGAGACAGTCAGCATGGTTTTAGGAAAGGGAGATCGTGTCTAACTAACCTGCTTGACTTTTTTGAGGATGCAACATTGATAATGGATAATTGCAAAGCGTACGACATGGTTTATTTAGATTTCCAGAAAGCTTTTGACAAAGATTAATTCTCAAACTGAACGCAGTAGGGATTCAAGGAAATGCATGCACATGGATTAGGGAGTGGTTAACAGGTAGAAAACAGAAAGTACTGTTTAGAGGAGAAACCTCAAAATGGAGCGAGGTAACCAGTGGTGTACCACAGGGATCAGTATTAGGTCCTCTGATATTCCTTATCTACATTAATGATTTAGATTCTGGTATAGTAAGCAAACTCGTTAAATTTGCAGACGACACAAAAATAGGAGGAGTGGCAAACACTGTTGCAGCAGCAAAGGTCATTCAAAATGATCTAGACAGCATTCAGAACTGGGCAGACAAATGGCAAATTACATTTAATAGAGAAAAGTGTAAAGTATTGCATGCAGGAAATAAAAATGTGCATTATAAATATCATATGGGAGATACTGAAATTGAAGAAGGGATCTATGAAAAAGATCTAGGAGTTTATGTTGACTCAGAAATGTCTTCATCTAGACAATGTGGGGAAGCTATAAAAAAGGCCAACAAGATGCTCGGATATATTGTGAGAAGTGTTGAATTTAAATCAAAGGAAGTAATGTTAAAACTTTATAATGCATTAGTAAGACTTCACCTAGAATATTGTGTTCAGTTTTGGTCACAACGTTACAAAAAGGATATTGCTGTTCTACAAAGAGTGCAAAGAAGAGCGACCAGAATTAAAAGAGTTTAAAAGGCATGTCGTATGCAGACAGGCTAAAATAATTGAATCTATTCAGTCTTGAACAAAGAAGACTACGCGGCGATCTGATTCAAACATTCCAAATCCTAAAAGGTATAGAAAATGTCGACTCAGGGGACTTTTTTGACCTGAAAAAAGAAACAAGGACCAGGGGTCACAAATGGAGATTAGATAAAGGGGCATTCAGAACAGAAAATAGGAGGCACTTTTTTACACAGAGAATTGTGAGGGTCTGGAACCAACTCCCCAGTAATGTTGTTGAAGCCGACACCCTGGGATCCTTCAAGAAGCTACTTGATGAGATTCTGGGATCAATAAGCTACTAACAACCAAACAAGCAAGATGGGCTGAATGGCCTCCTCTCGTTTGCAAACTTTCTTATGTTCTTATGCTCTTATGTTCTTTACCGGATGCACCACTCAGGAGCCCCCCACTTAAAAGAATCTTAATAAATGTAATACTGCAGACATTAAGAAAGACTTCTAGTGGAAACATTTGTCGTAGAATTTATTACATTTCTTTTAGTATTTCTATTGAATACATTGATAAAGAGTTTTTGTGGAAAGTGCTTTTTAACTTTAGAATTGCGTACTTTTCTACGTACAGAGTCTGTACGCAGTACGCATAGAGTCTGTACAGAGGACGCGTACAGAGTCTGTACAGAGGACGCGTACAGAGTCTGTACAGAGGACGCGTACAGAGTCTGTACAGAGGACGCGTACAGAGTCTGTACAGAGGACGCGTACAGGGTCTGTACAGAGGACGCGTACAGAGTCTGTACAGAGGACGCGTACAGAGTCTGTACAGAGGACGCGTACAGAGTCTGTACAGAGGACGCGTACAGAGTCTGTACAGAGGACGCGTACAGAGTCTGTACAGAGGACGCGTACAGGGTCTGTACGCAGGATAAGAAGTGTGGGAATCCTGACATCTCCTAACAGTGGTAGAATTCTCCTGCATGATTAATTACGCTTTTTACAGTTATAATGGTAATAAACTCCACTAGCCCTGCACCCAGTCCTGGGTTTCACAATTACCCTCAGTTATGTATATTATTTACCAACCCTGTTACATTTTAATATAGCTGCAGGAACCATGTCTATACCCTATAGACACTGTGTGACTCACATGCATTGTGACTGCATTGCATTTCCAGTGCTTGTGTTTCTAGATTGCTCTGTGGGACGTGTGTGTTAGTGAGAGCCGCTGAATTTGCAATGATCGGGTCTGGCTGCAGATCTTCCCCTCCTACGCGTTTCTTTCCTCTGGGATGGGCGGTCCTGCTATTCCCAGGCACGGTGCCTCGTTATCTCTGGATCTCCCTCACACGAGCACTGGCACTCACACCAACGATCACTGCTGCTCAGTGCAGCTGTGAGGGAAGCATTGAGTCACTAGCTGTGCAAAGGCATGCTGAGAGACTGGAGTCTAGCTTTAGTTATAGGCAGACCCTTATCAAACTTTACCACACTGAAGGCACACAGTAATCTTGCAGGTTCCCTGGGGGTTTACCATAGTGCATTGACCACACTTTACCTTGGTTTGTCATGTTGTTAATATGCTTTACCATACCTCTCTGCGCTTCACAATACTTCCCTATGCTTTACCAGACCTCTCTGCGCTTCACAATACTTCCCTATGCTGTACCATACCTCTCTGCGCTTCACAATACTTCCCTATGCTTTACCATACCTCTCTGTGCTTTACAATGCTTCCCTATGCTTTACCACACCTCTGTTCTTTACAATGCTTCCCTATGCTTTACCAGACCTCTCTGCGCTTCACAATACTTCCCTATGCTTTACCAGACCTCTCTGCGCTTCACAATACTTCCCTATGCTGTACCATACCTCTCTGCGCTTCACAATACTTCCCTATGCTTTACCATACCTCTCTGTGCTTTACAATGCTTCCCTATGCTTTACCACACCTCTCTGTGCTTTGCAATGCTTCCCTATGCTTTACCAGACCTCTCTGCGCTTCACAATACTTCCCTATGCTTTACCATACCTCTCTGTGCTTTACAATGCTTCCCTATGCTTTACCACACCTCTCTGTGCTTTACAATGCTTCCCTATGCTTTACCATACCTCTCTGTGCTTCACAATACTTCCCTATGCTTTACCAGACCTCTCTGTGCTTTACAATGTGGAGCAGTGTGGAGTAGTGGTTAGGGCTCTGGACTCTTGACAGGAGGGTCGTGGGTTCAATCCCAGGTGGGGGACGCTGCTGCTGTACCTTTGAACAAGGTACTTTACCAAGATTGCTCCAGTAAAAACCCAACTGTATAAATGGGTAATTGTATGTAAAAATAATGTGTAAAAAATAATGTAATTGTATGTAAAAATAATGCGATATCTTGTAACAATTGTAAGTTGCCCTGGATAAGGGCGTCTGCTAAGAAATAAATAATAATAATAATACAATGCTTCCCTATGCTTTACCATACCTCTCTGTGCTTTACAATGCTTCCCTATGCTTTACCATACCTCTCTGTGCTTTACAATGCTTCCCTATGCTTTACCATACCTCTCTGTGCTTTACAATGCTTCCCTATGCTTTACCATACCTCTCTGTGCTTTACAATGCTTCCCTATGCTTTACCAGACCTCTCTGTACTTTACAATGCTTCCCTATGCTTTACCGTACCTCTCTGTGCTTTACAATGCTTCCCTATGCTTTACCAGACCTCTCTGTACTTTACAATGCTTCCCTATGCTTTACGTACCTCTCTGTGCTTTACAATGCTTCCATATGCTTTACCACACTTCTCTGTGCTTTACAAGGAATTGCAAGCACTGCATGGTGAATGACAGCTTCTAATCGTTGCATATTACTAACGTAAAACTAACAAGTCAAGAGTACTATTGTTTTCGGATAGACATCCTAGTTTAAAATGAAAATACAATATTTGACACATGTGTTTACCGTATTCCTTCGCATTTAAGACGCCCTCAAATGTAAGATGCAGCCCACATTTCCCACACAAGGTTATTGCACCACAGTCACAGCTACACCGGTGGGCGCTGAGCGAGAGCTAGCTGTGTTTACATGGAGGAGGAGAGTGTCCGCTCCACAGGATAACTCCCACGGAACCCTTTACATGCCAGTCAGCCACACTGCTGTCTGTGTGTTCAGGCAGTCACAGCTTAATACACGCATCACTATATTGTACTCGAATTGAAGATGCAGGACATTTTTGAGAAGAAAAAAAATTGGTTTTAAAAGTCTTAAATTCAAAGGAATTAAGGTATTTAAAGGTAGAAGCAGGGCTTCTGTTTTTCAGGTTTTATTAATTGTATTTTTCGGGTTTTATTAATCGTATTTTTCAGGTTTTATTAATTGTATTTTTCGGGTTTTATTAATCGTATTTTTCGGGTTTTATTAATTGTATTTTTTCAGGTTTTATTAATCGTATTTTTCAGGTTTTATTAATCGTATTTTTCAGTGCTTATTTTTAGTTATTTTCAAGTTTTATGTAAATCGTTTTTTTCGGGGCTTTCGTTTTTGATGTACTGTATGAAATTTGTGTTTTCGGTTACTTTCCAAAATGCTTGAGAATTTTTTTTTCTGTCAAAATATGTATAGTAGTAACTCAACAGTACTTGCACACTGAAGCAGTCCCTTCTTTCCTTTGCTGTCTTCCACAACAAAATCCCAATGGTCACGGGCACATTCTTCTGGGGTTTTTGTGTGTAGGCATTTTTGTACAATTCTGTTTTAAATCCTCCGTGTCTTAACTGTAATACAGCTCGAAATCCCGCTAACAAGCCTCCGTTCCTGATTGGAATCTTGTTTTAAATCTCGAAAGCGGAGTCTCCAATAGAAATGTAGGAATGTGCTGTCACTCAGTAGTTGGGGTGGGTTTAAAGTATTCAGAACTAATCAATGATAGATACAAGTCAGGAAGGCGGGACATTGCCCAGCAGCGCTGGGAAATGTATTTATTATTATTTTTGTAGTAGGTTTTATTTTTTAATGGGAAAAGGGTAAAGTCAATGTGAATTGATTAACCATTTCCACAGTTTTTCCAGTGTTTATTGGCTATCCACCGATTTCATTTTTTTTTTGTATCGAGGGTGTTTTATCGGGTTTTATCGGTTAAAAACAAAAATCATAGGTATGCACAAATGTATTTTAATTTTAAAATAGGATGCCTATCTGAAACAATAGTGCAGTGTGGGTAACAGAATGCAAAACAGCATTCCAGGGCAATTGTCACAAGATATCACATCATTTTTACATACGATTACCCATTTATACAGTTGGGTGTTTACTGGAGCAATCAAGGTAAAGTACCTTGCTCAAGGGTACAGCAGCAGTGTACCCCCTGGGACTGAACCCACGACCCTCAGGTCAAGAGTCCAGAGCCCTAACCACTACTCCACACTGCTGCCCATAATGGTTAAGCAGCTCAGTGTTCTCTACAGTATCTGTAGTGTTCCTGATTGCTGTGATGGTTTGATAATGGTTAAGCAGCTCAGTGTTCTCTACAGTATCTGTAGTGTTCCTGATTGCTGTGATGGTTTGATAATGGTTAAGCAGCTCAGTGTGCTCTACAGTATCTGTAGTGTTCCTGATTGCTGTGATGGTTTGATAATGGTTAAGCAGCTCAGTGTTCTCTACAGTATCTGTAGTGTTCCTCATTGCTGTGATGGTTTGATAATGGTTAAGCAGCTCAGTGTTCTCTACAGTATCTGCAGTGTTCCTGATTGCTGTGATGGTTTGATAATGGTTTAGCAGCTCAGTGTTCTCTACAGTATCTGTAGTGTTCCTGATTGCTGTGATGGTTTGATAATGGTTAAGCAGCTCAGTGTTCTCTACAGTATCTGTAGTGTTCCTGATTGCTGTGATGGTTTGATAATGGTTAAGCAGCTCAGTGTGCTCTACAGTATCTGTAGTGTTCCTCATTGCTGTGATGGTTTGATAATGGTTAAGCAGCTCAGTGTTCTCTACAGTATCTGCAGTGTTCCTGATTGCTGTGATGGTTTGATAATGGTTTAGCAGCTCAGTGTTCTCTACAGTATCTGTAGTGTTCCTGATTGCTGTGATGGTTTGATAAAGGTTAAGCAGCTCAGTGTTCTCTACAGTATCTGTAGTGTTCCTGATTGCTGTGATGGTTTGATAATGGTTAAGCAGCTCAGTGTTCTCTACAGTATCTGCAGTGGCTCCCGGTTGCCGGTAGGGTTTGGTAACGGGTCCCCTCTCACCGTGTTCCCCGGCTCTCTGCTCCTCAGCAGGGTGAACTTGCTGTGGTTCTTCTTGCTCCGGCTCCTGGATTTCCGCAGCTCCTCGGATTTCTCGTAATCCGTCAGGTCAAACACCTCCTGGATCTTCTTCTCATCCTTCACCTGCAAGAACAGTTCACAGTTCAGACCAGAGCAGTCAAACATGATCGGTCAAGAACAACAAAACACAACTCCAGAGGAACTCTACATGCACTTCACATCCCATAGGAACTCTACATGAACTTCACATCCCATAGGAACTCTACATGAACTTCACATCCCATAGGAACTCTACATGCACTTCACATCCCATAGGAACTCTACATGAACTTCACATCCCATAGGAACTCTACATGCACTTCACATCCCATAGGAACTCTACATGCACTTCACATCCCATAGGAACTCTACATGAACTTCACATCCCATAGGAACTCTACATGAACTTCACATCCCATAGGAACTCTACGTGCACTTCACATCCCATAGGAACTCTACATGCACTTCACATCCCATAGGAACTCTACATGCACTTCACATCCCATAGGAACTCTACATGAACTTCACATCCCATAGGAACTCTACATGCACTTCACATCCCATAGGAACTCTACATGAACTTCACATCCCATAGGAACTCTACATGAACTTCACATCCCATAGGAACTCTACATGAACTTCACATCCCATAGGAACTCTACATGAACTTCACATCCCATAGGAACTCTACATGCACTTCACATCCCATAGGAACTCTACATGAACTTCACATCCCACAAGAACTCTACATGAACTTCACATCCCACAAGAACTCTACATGAACTTCACATCCCATAGGAACTCTACATGCACTTCACATCCCACAAGAACTCTACATGCACTTCACATCCCATAGGAACTCTACATGAACTTCACATCCCATAGGAACTCTACGTGCACTTCACATCCCATAGGAACTCTACATGCACTTCACATCCCATAGGAACTCTACATGCACTTCACATCCCATAGGAACTCTACATGAACTTCACATCCCATAGGAACTCTACATGAACTTCACATCCCATAGGAACTCTACATGCACTTCACATCCCATAGGAACTCTACATGAACTTCACATCCCATAGGAACTCTACATGAACTTCACATCCCATAGGAACTCTACATGCACTTCACATCCCATAGGAACTCTACATGAACTTCACATCCCATAGGAACTCTACATGCACTTCACATCCCATAGGAACTCTACATGAACTTCACATCCCATAGGAACTCTACATGAACTTCACATCCCATAGGAACTCTACATGAACTTCACATCCCATAGGAACTCTACATGAACTTCACATCCCATAGGAACTCTACATGCACTTCACATCCCATAGGAACTCTACATGCACTTCACATCCCATAGGAACTCTACATGAACTTCACATCCCATAGGAACTCTACATGCACTTCACATCCCATAGGAACTCTACATGCACTTCACATCCCATAGGAACTCTACATGAACTTCACATCCCATAGGAACTCTACATGCACTTCACATCCCATAGGAACTCTACATGAACTTCATATCCCATAGGAACTCTACATGCACTTCACATCCCATAGGAACTCTACATGAACTTCATATCCCATAGGAACTCTACATGAACTTCATATCCCATAGGAACTCTACATGAACTTCACATCCCAGAGGAACTCTACATGCACTTCACATCCCATAGGAACTCTACATGCACTTCACATCCCATAGGAACTCTACATGAACTTCATATCCCATAGGAACTCTACATGAACTTCATATCCCATAGGAACTCTACATGAACTTCACATCCCATAGGAACTCTACATGAACTTCATATCCCATAGGAACTCTACATGAACTTCACATCCCATAGGAACTCTACATGAACTTCATATCCCATTTCTGGTTATAAGAATAAGTACCAGCCCATTTCAAGCACTGGTTAAGACAGCCAGCTTACCAAGGAGTTCCTATAGAGCCGTACAAGAAAAAGAAAAATAATTGACAAGAACACTGAGTGCAGCGGCAGCTCCCACTCCTGCAGTCATTAAACAAGAATGTTTCATTAAGTACAGATTGTCCCTGCAGTCTTTTCATTGCCATTGTAAGTCACGTCACCACTGGAACCTGTTAGCAGCAGCTACACTTCCAGTGTCACTGAGAATGTAGATCTGCACTCAGAGAGTCAGTGACAAAGCGTTCAAAATGTTTAAACCACAATAGAATCTCCAGAGACAGATTCAATACATGAGGGTTTTTTATTTAGATTTAATGAATGTTTATTAGTGTTTGGCGGCCACCTGTATTTTCTTTAGCTCACAGGAGTGAAGATCCAGATCTGGATCAGTAAAACAGAGCCCATTGTCTAACACAGGGGTCTCCAGCCTTTACAAGGAGTATACTTTTGGACAATTAAAAATGTTAGCAAACAGTACAGGTCTCCACTTCAAAGTCCTGTTATAATGCTACACCTAACTGCATATTATACACTTGCACAGAAAATATTTTCTTTTCTTTTCTGTAGCTCCTGAATCCACGCTGTTATTGAATGTTATTAGCATGCTGTTGTAGCTCCTGAATCCACGCTGTTATTGAATGTTATTAGCATGCTGCTGTAGCTCCTGAATCCACGCTGTTATTGAATGTTATTAGCATGCTGCTGTAGCTCCTGAATCCACGCTGTTATTGAATGTTATTAGCATGCTGCTGTAGCTCCTGAATCCACGCTGTTATTGAATGTTATTAGCATGCTGCTGTAGCTCCTGAATCCACGCTGTTATTGAATGTTATTAGCATGCTGCTGTAGCTCCTGAATCCACGCTGTTATTGAATGTTATTAGCATGCTGCTGTAGCTCCTGAATCCACGCTGTTATTGAATGTTATTAGCATGCTGCTGTAGCTCCTGAATCCACGCTGTTATTGAATGTTATTAGCATGCTGCTGTAGCTCCTGAATCCACGCTGTTATTGAATGTTATTAGCATGCTGCTGTAGCTCCTGAATCCACGCTGTTATTGAATGTTATTAGCATGCTGCTGTAGCTCCTGAATCCACACTGTTATTGAATGTTATTAGCATGCTGCTGTAGCTCCTGAATCCACGCTGTTATTGAATGTTATTAGCATGCTGTTGTAGCTCCTGAATCCACGCTGTTATTGAATGTTATTAGCATGCTGTTGTAGCTCCTGAATCCACGCTGTTATTGAATGTTATTAGCATGCTGCTGTAGCTCCTGAATCCACGCTGTTATTGAATGTTATTAGCATGCTGCTGTAGCTCCTGAATCCACGCTGTTATTGAATGTTATTAGCATGCTGCTGTAGCTCCTGAATCCACGCTGTTATTGAATGTTATTAGCATGCTGCTGTAGCTCCTGAATCCACGCTGTTATTGAATGTTATTAGCATGCTGCTGTAGCTCCTGAATCCACGCTGTTATTGAATGTTATTAGCATGCTGCTGTAGCTCCTGAATCCACGCTGTTATTGAATGTTATTAGCATGCTGCTGTAGCTCCTGAATCCACGCTGTTATTGAATGTTATTAGCATGCTGCTGTAGCTCCTGAATCCACGCTGTTATTGAATGTTATTAGCATGCTGTTGTAGCTCCTGAATCCACGCTGTTATTGAATGTTATTAGCATGCTGCTGTAGCTCCTGAATCCACACTGTTATTGAATGTTATTAGCATGCTGCTGTAGCTCCTGAATCCACGCTGTTATTGAATGTTATTAGCATGCTGTTGTAGCTCCTGAATCCACACTGTTATTGAATGTTATTAGCATGCTGCTGTAGCTCCTGAATCCACACTGTTATTGAATGTTATTAGCATGCTGCTGTAGCTCCTGAATCCACGCTGTTATTGAATGTTATTAGCATGCTGCTGTAGCTCCTGAATCCACGCTGTTATTGAATGTTATTAGCATGCTGCTGTAGCTCCTGAATCCACGCTGTTATTGAATGTTATTAGCATGCTGCTGTAGCTCCTGAATCCACGCTGTTATTGAATGTTATTAGCATGCTGCTGTAGCTCCTGAATCCACGCTGTTATTGAATGTTATTAGCATGCTGCTGTAGCTCCAGAATCCACGCTGTTATTGAATGTTATTAGCATGCTGCTGTAGCTCCTGAATCCACGCTGTTATTGAATGTTATTAGCATGCTGCTGTAGCTCCTGAATCCACGCTGTTATTGAATGTTATTAGCATAGCTCCTGTAGCTCCTGAATCCAAGCTGTTATTGAATGTTATTAGCATAGCTCCTGAATGCTGATATTGAAGACCGGCTGCTTAGCCTCCCTGTCAGTCTGGTTACCAGCGCCCTGCACTAGACCCAGCAAGCATGGAACAGATGCTGTCAAACCCAGTGTATTTAATCCTGGACAAGCCCAGACTTTATAAACTAATTTACTCCCTGCTCCAGCACAGCTTAACTGGGTGTGTGTCGATGAATCGTGATACTTTATTTATATGATACATCACATCATGATAGAGGCATGTATTGCTTGTATCATGATACAAGACCAGTGTGTAGCTCATTGTAGTTCACCGAATGGTTCTTGAATTAAGATATAAGTGTGTTTTATAGTTGGTATGATGCATACTATCCCAATCCCATTACATTTCAGTTTTTTTTAATATCATGAAATGATGATTTGATATTACTATTACATGACCCTTAACACTGCCAGCCTCTCTTTATTATTTATTTATTTCTTAGCAGACACCCTTATCCAGGGCGACTTACAATTGTTACAAGATATCACATTATTTTTTACATACAATTACCCATTTATACAGTTGGGTTTTTACTGGAGCAATCTAGGTAAAGTACCTTGCTCAAGGGTACAGCAGCAATGTCCCCCACCTGGGATTGAACCCACAACCCTCCGGTCAAGAGTCCAGAGCCCTAACCACGACTCCACACTACTGCCCTTCTTTATAGACAAATCATCTAAGAAAGGTGTACAGTAGATCAAATGTAGCTATTCACCTGAGTATATGAGTTAGCTACACCCTGTATGTATGTGTAGAGGGCAAGACAGAGCCATGCAGCTGGACAGCGATGGCTGACCTGCAGAGAACACAAACCCACAGAATCTGCATGACAGCCAGCTGGAATCAAGCAGCCAGACTGGAGAGGAACTGAAGGAAGCGGTGTTGGGGTTAGCTGGGGGTTGTGGCTAGTAAGAATAAGCTATTTATGCACAGGTCTGATGAGATTTCAGAATCTTCCTTTTAGTTTTTTTTTTTTCAAGCACTCAGCTGTTTGTAGCTCAGGGTTGTGGGTTTTTGTGAACTAAGATCTTCTCCCACCTGTATTGCTTAATAAACCACAGTTAGGGATCAGTTCGCTGCAGCTGGATGAGGGTTATAGGGGGTCTTGCTGTTTAATTCAGTGCTGGCTCGCGCTTTTCATTTCCAAGTGGAGTGTCCCATTCAAAGCTCTTAATGGGTTTGAAAAGACTGCAAGAGCAATCTGTACTCTTTGAGAGAAAGCAAGTGTTGTCATAGTGGAGCACATCTGCCGTTCCGTTGAGCTGTGACACATGTTTAAACAGGCCTTCACAGTGCATCAACAGCACGCACACACAGTACAGGATGAACAGGACACTGGCTTTGTTCCAGTGACACACAGTACAGGAGGAACAGGACACTGGCTTTGTTCCAGTGACACACAGTACAGGAGGAACAGGACACTGGCTTTGTTCCAGTGACACACAGTACAGGAGGAACAGGACACTGGCTTTGTTCCAGTGACACACAGTACAGGAGGAACAGGACACTGGCTTTGTTCCAGTGACACACTGTACAGGAGGAACAGGACACTGGCTTTGTTCCAGTGACACACAGTACAGGAGGAACAGGACACTGGCTTTGTTCCAGTGACACACAGTACAGGAGGAACAGGACACTGGCTTTGTTCCAGTGACACACAGTACAGGAGGAACAGGACACTGGCTTTGTTCCAGTGACACACAGTACAGGAGGAACAGGACACTGGCTTTGTTCCAGTGACACACAGTACAGGAGGAACAGGACACTGGCTTTGTTCCAGTGACACACTGTACAGGAGGAACAGGACACTGGCTTTGTTCCAGTGACACACAGTACAGGAGGAACAGGACACTGGCTTTGTTCCAGTGATACACAGTACAGGAGGAACAGGACACTGGCTTTGTTCCAGTGATACACAGTACAGGAGGAACAGGACACTGGCTTTGTTCCAGTGACACACAGTACAGGAGGAACAGGACACTGGCTTTGTTCCAGTGACACACAGTACAGGAGGAACAGGACACTGGCTTTGTTCCAGTGACACACTGTACAGGAGGAACAGGACACTGGCTTTGTTCCAGTGACACACAGTACAGGAGGAACAGGACACTGGCTTTGTTCCAGTGATACACAGTACAGGAGGAACAGGACACTGGCTTTGTTCCAGTGATACACAGTACAGGAGGAACAGGACACTGGCTTTGTTCCAGTGACACACAGTACAGGAGGAACAGGACACTGGCTTTGTTCCAGTGACACACAGTACAGGAGGAACAGGACACTGGCTTTGTTCCAGTGACACACTGTACAGGAGGAACAGGACACTGGCTTTGTTCCAGTGACACACAGTACAGGAGGAACAGGACACTGGCTTTGTTCCAGTGACACACAGTACAGGAGGAACAGGACACTGGCTTTGTTCCAGTGATACACAGTACAGGAGGAACAGGACACTGGCTTTGTTCCAGTGACACACAGTACAGGAGGAACAGGACACTGGCTTTGTTCCAGTGACACACAGTACAGGAGGAACAGGACACTGGCTTTGTTCCAGGAGAGACGCGATCTGGATTCTTTCTCCTGGAGGAAATGGCATCGCTGCGATACAGACCACACAGGATACAGCAATGCTGGTCTCACCACCATTCGTTCAGCCCTGGGCCTCTCTCAAGCAGAGACTGACATCCGTATGAAATTGTGATGAATTAGTGGTTTTGCGCGACGAAGAAGACTAAAACTGAGACAACAAACTCATTTCACTGGAGAGTTTCGGATTCAAACCCAGACCCTTATAAAAGCTTCCTATAGTATAAGCATTGCAAAGTGTGATAAAACAAAGTGAAAGCATGGTAAAGCACAGGCAAGCATTGTGAAGCACAGAGCGGTATGGTAAAGCACAGGCAAGCATTGTAAAGCACAGAGCGGTATGGTAAAGCACAGGGAAGCATTGTGAAGCACAGAGAGGTCTGGTAAAGCATAGGGAAGCATTGTAAAGCACAGAGGTCTGGTAAAGCATAGGGAAGCATTGTAAAGCACAGAGAGGTCTGGTAAAGCATAGGGAAGCATTGTAAAGCACAGAGAGGTCTGGTAAAGCATAGGGAAGCATTGTAAAGCACAGAGAGGTCTGGTAAAGCATAGGGAAGCATTGTAAAGCACAGAGAGGTCTGGTAAAGCAGGTCAAACATTGTAAAGCACAGAGCAGTATGGTAAAGCAGGGTAAACTGCGTTACAAGCATGGCATAAACGTGGGGAAAGCATGGGAGGAAACCGTGCAATGACCGTGCAAACATATCATGGTGAAACTTTACAAGGGCTAGCCTCCCCCTAGCTGGTTCTTGTCTGTTCATGTATTCTTCATTTCATTCAGCATCTAAACAGCTCACACTATGAGATTCAACACAAGCGTCCTCGTTTCTTTTTTTAGCGCTCTGGCAGACAATCCGAGGCGGTGAAGTGTGAGGGTTTGAGGTTAGACGCAGTGTGTCGACTGAGACGGCTGTTAAATACTATTATTATTGATACTGACTGTGAAAAGGTGAAAAACCCCTCACTTGTCAATAGTGGGTATTTTTGTGACTGATTTTGTGTTAAATTTATGACCAAGTTGAGAGTTCATTTTCATGTGACTATGAATGCAGCTGGTCAAGCTGAATTGCTAAACTGATTGATACTTCAGTCTGGTCTTCCTGCATCCAGCCTGTCCATCCTGTATTCAGCCTGTCCCTCCTGTATTCAGCCTGTCCCTCCTGTATTCAGCCTGTCCCTCCTGTATTCAGCCTGGTCCTCCTGTATTCAGCCTCTCCCTCCTGTATTCAGCCTGTCCCTCCTGTATTCAGCCTGGGCCTCCTGTATTCAGCCTGTCCCTCCTGTATTCAGCTTGGTCCTCCTGTATTCAGCCTCTCACTCCTGTATTCAGCCTGTCCCTCCTGTATTCAGCCTGGTCCTCCTGTATTCAGCCTGTCCCTCCTGTATTCAGCCTGTCACTCCTGTATTCAGCCTGTCCCTCCTGTATTCAGCCTGGTCCTCCTGTATTCAGCCTGTCCCTCCTGTATTCAGCCTCTCCCTCCTGTATTCAGCCTGTCCCTCCTGTATTCAGCCTGGTCCTCCTGTATTCAGCCTGTCCCTCCTGTATTCAGCCTCTCCCTACTGTATTCAGCCTGTCCCTCCTGTATTCAGCCTGGTCCTCCTGTATTCAGCCTGTCCCTCCTGTATTCAGCCTGGTCCTCCTGTATTCAGCCTGTCCATCCTGTATTCAGACTGGTCCTCCTGTATTCAGTCTGGTCCTCCTGTATTCAGCCTGTCCCTCCTGTATTCAGCCTGGTCCTCCTGTATTCAGCCTCTCCCTCCTAATTCAGCCTGTCCCTCCTATATTCAGCTGCTCCATACAGCTATTCTGTTCGAAGCTTATTAGACAGCTTTTGTTTTTGTGTGGTTAAAAGTATTTTGTTTTAGATTTCATTTAATAAAATCTCACAGCCTGATGCTTGAACCACAGCCTCTGACTCCTGCTCCAGTGACTCAGCTTGTTTATTTCATTGAATCACTTTCTTATTTATTTTTTGGTTCTTTATATATATTTATACAGAGATGCTGGAGACACGCTCAGCGAACTCCATCACTCCTTCACTGCCCAGGACCCAGCCCCCATACCACACTGCCTTCCCCCACCCTCATTCCCCACCCTCACTCCCCACCATCACTCCTTCACTGCCCAGGACCCAGCCCCCATACCACACTGCCTTCCCCCACCCTCACTCCCCACCCTCACTCCCCACTATCACTCCTTCACTGCCCAGGACCCAGCCCCCATACCACACTGCCTTCCCCCACCCTCACTCCCCACCCTAATTCCCCACCCTCACTCCCCACCATCACTCCTTCACTGCCCAGGACCCAGCCCCCATACCACACTGCCTTCCCCCACCCTCACTCCCCACTATCACTCCTTCACTGCCCAGGACCCAGCCCCCATACCACACTGCCTTCCCCCACCCTCACTCCCCACCATCACTCCCCACCATCACTCCTTCACTGCCCAGGACCCAGCCCCCATACCACACTGCCTTCCCCCACCCTCACTCCCCACCATCACTCCTTCACTGCCCAGGACCCAGCCCCATACCACACTGCCCTCCCCCACCATCACTCCCCACCATCACTCCTTCACTGCCCAGGACCCAGCCCCCATACCACACTGCCTTCCCCCACCCTCACTCCCCACCCTCACTCCCCACTATCACTCCTTCACTGCCCAGGACCCAGCCCCCATACCACACTGCCTTCCCCCACCCTCACTCCCCACCATCACTCCCCACCATCACTCCTTCACTGCCCAGGACCCAGCCCCCATACCACACTGCCTTCCCCCACCCTCACTCCCCACCCTCACTCCCCACCATCACTCCTTCACTGCCCAGGACCCAGCCCCCATACCACACTGCCTTCCCCCACCCTCACTCCCAACCCTAATTCCCCACCCTCACTCCCCACCATCACTCCTTCACTGCCCAGGACCCAGCCCCCATACCACACTGCCTTCCCCCACCCTCAAATTTTGATAGTCCCAGTGACCTTTGTAACATTGCTCCTTTGGACAGAGCTTGGGACCCCTGGTACATGGCATTGCAAACTTTCCACCTGTCCCTAGTTAACCCCATATCTGGTCTGATGCACAGAGAGTGCCTGGGATTAATCAATTAGGCACACCTAATTACCATCAGCTTGTCAGCCCTGAACCGCAGGCTTGGCAGGGTGGAGATGCAAAGGGAAAAAGAGTGAAAGGAAGCTGAGAGCCTGCCTGAAAGGACCAGCACTGCGAGTGTCACTTCACATGTCACTTCACGTGTCAGTATTGTCTGCAATCTGTTTGGTTTTATCTCCCCGTGTGATGTATGATCTATGTGGATGTAAACAGTTTCAATGATGAAGTAGGTACAGCACAGAAGGCAGAACTGCAACTGGGCAATTTCTGCATTCTGAACTTAAAACAACAGGACCTCCCAGCCCCTAAGCTCTAACCACCGAGCAACACTGCCTCCCTCCCTCCATCCCTCCCAGTCTGTCAGCTCTAACCACTGAGCCACTGCCTCCCTCCCTCCCTCCCTCCCAGTCTGTCAGCTCTAACCACTGAGCCACTGCCTCCCTCCCTCCCTCCCTCCCAGTCGCACAGCTCTAACCACCGAGCCACACTGTCTCCTTCCCTCCCAGTCCCACAGCTCTAACCATCGAGCCACACTGCCTCCCTCCCTCCCTCCATCCCAGCCCCTCAGTTCTAACCACCGAGCCACACTGCCTCCCTCCCTCCGTCCCTCCCAGCCCCTCAGCTCTAACCACTGAGCCACACTGCCTCCCTCCCTCCATCCCTCCCAGACCCTCAGCTCTAACCACCGAGCCACACTGCCTCCCTCCCTCCCTCCCTCCCAGCCCCTCAGCTCTAACCACTGAGCCACACTGCCTCCCTCCATCCCAGCCCCTCAGTTCTAACCACCGAGCCACACCGCCTCCCTCCCTCCCAGCCCCTCAGCTCTAACCACTGAGCCACACTGCTTCCCTCCCTCTGTCCCAGCCCCTCAGCTCTAACCACTGAGCCACACTGCCTCCCTCCCTCCATCCCAGCCCCTCAGCCCTAACCACTGAGCCACACTACCTCCCTCCCTCCATCCCAGCCCCTCAGCTCTAACCACCGAACCACACTGCCTCCCTCCATCCCAGCCTCTCAGCTCTAACCTCCGAGCCACACTGCCTCCCTCCATCCCAGCCCCTCAGCTCTAACCACCGAACCACACTGCCTCCCTCCATCCCTCCCAGTCCCACAGCTCTAACCACCGAACCACACTGCCTCCCTCCATCCCAGCCTCTCAGCTCTAACCTCCGAGCCACACTGCCTCCCTCCATCCCAGCCCCTCAGCTCTAACCACCGAACCACACTGCCTCCCTCCATCCCTCCCAGTCCCACAGCTCTAACCACCGAGCCACACTGCCTCCCTCCCTCTCAGTCCCTCAGAGAGACACAGTCCTGCTAAATGCTAAATAAAGATGGCTGGCTCTCAGATTAGCTCCAAAGGTACCTTTTGGTTTGAGGACCATTAAACTCGACAGCAGAGGGACAGATGTGGTAAAGGATAACTGTCTCAAATTTCTCCCCGGACAAGACTGCACCAAAGCTAACAGACCCCACACTACATACTGAAATGCTATGTGACTCGCCTGAAGTCATTTTTATCCTTATTTGGAAATGTAATCAAAATGAGGAACAGTCATTTTTTGTTTTTCATCTTTGTCTCAGTTAAAAACCACAAACTCAAACTAGATGTAACCAAAGATCTGGTTGTGTAAGATCTCACTTCTGTTAGGGGCTTTTGCAACTAGGTACAATCAGAGAGAGAGAGAGAAAGAGAGAGAGAGAGGGCTCCACTCAGTTAGCAGTATTACACAACATGGAACAAGCATCCTACAGTAACCCTGCATGCAGAATTCTGCAAAAATATATTACAAGTACAGAGGAAAATACCTAATCATGCATGCAGGGCTGAATTAGGTCGTTACCCACTGCTCATCCACATCCAAAAAAGAGCACTAAAATTTTGGATGCATCTCCGCACAAGCCCCCCAGACTCACTACAGTACAAGGCCCTGTAAACCCAAGAGTTCAGCCCAGAAAAGAGTGCCCTCAATCAGCTGGCCCTGAAGCTCACTGCCCTAACCTCCACTAACACTAACCAGCTTCAAATCAGCACTGCTAACCTGCTGCCAATCAGAGTCAACCAAATTATAAAACAAAACAAAGCATCTTATCTGGAACATTGGGACAATGAAACTAAATCCCCAAATAAACTGGATTGCTATCGAGCCCTAAACAGAGACTACACCCTCGCAGAGTATCTCTTCACTGTCACAGATACAAGGCACAGACAGATCCTGACCAAGGACAGGCTCAGTGACCACAGCCTGGCCATAGAAAAAGGGAGACACAAAAAAACCTGGCTGCCCAGAGAAGATCGGCTGTGTGGTCACTGTGAGACAGGACAGGTAGAGACAGAGATGCACTTTCTCCTAAATTGTAATAAATACTCCCAAACAAGGAAAAAATATTTTGAAATATTTACAATATCCCTCCCCCATTTCCCAAAAATGACCAACACAGAAAAACTATTTGTCCCCCTGAGGGAGGGACGCACAGCCCCGCTGGCTGCCCAGTATGTGTCCGCCTGTACCAGCCTGAGGGACGCTGGGTGAGCGCTCTGCACTGAGGCATCACTGGGGTTCACATCCTGTTAAATCTCACTGAACTGTTGTTATTATTGATATTATTATTTACTGTTACTGTAAATATTATTTCCTTTATCGTTTAAATTACCATGAACATATTATTGCTTTATTTATTTATTTTAATCTGTATTTTTCCATACTTTTATTTTTATTCTATCTCACTTGTGCAATACTGTTAATATGTGTTTTTTTGTTTGTTTGTTTGTTTTTGTTTTTTGTATGATATGTTGTTACACATGTTATGTACTGTAATTGCTTTGGCAATACTGCTGATGTTAGTCATGCCAGTAAAGCACCCTTTGAATTTGAATTTGAGACAGACAGACAGACAGACAGAGAGACAGAGAGAGAGAGAGAGAGAGAGAGAGAGAGAGAGAGAGAGAGAGAGAGAGAGAGAGAGAGAGAGAGAGGGAGACAAACAGACAGACAAATAGAGAGAGAGACAGACAGACAGAGACAGACAGACAGAGAGACAGAGAGAGAGAGAGAGAGAGAGAGGGAGACACAGAGAGAGAGAGGGAGACAGACAGACAAATAGAGAGAGAAACAGACAGACAGACAGACAGACAGAGACAGACAGACAGAGAGAGAGAGAGGGAGAGAGAGAGAGAGAGAGAGAGAGAGAGAGAGAGAGAGAGAGAGAGAGAGAGAGAGAGACTTATTCTGGGTTTAACCTTTCACAGAACCATTGACTAAACTGTATCTGCTAAAATGTTCAGCTTTGACACCTGATGCAGCAAACATATTGTCATTTTAAACACGATATCTGGTTCAACGCTGGGGTAAAGAAATCTCTGTTTGCAAGCTTTGCGTTCAGGTGCAGAGTGATAAACTGTGCGCACTCCTGCAGGGGATCCTTCCTGCCCAGAACCAACCAGCCTACTCCACGCCCAGCATACAGTCTGCAGGACCGGGAAGATTGATGAGATATTTCTTCAGCTCCCAATGCTTTGCCCTGGGATATCCTGCCTCTCTTCTGATGTCAGTGTGTTTCTGCCTCTCTCTACTCTGTGTTTGTGTATCTGCTCCACACTGGGGACTCAATCCTCACACACAACACTTTCATATTCATTCTGCAGAAAATAAAATGTATACAACAGTGAAATGTAGAGCCTGGAGGTCTCCCCTCTTCTCTCTCGCCGAAAGTCCTAATCATTTTTATATTGTAATTGTTTGTGAAATTGTTTGTAAAAATGACTGTGAAACGCTATGTGTTATTAATAAATGCTTGCAAAAATAGCATTAATACTTGTTACTTTTTTGGTGCCACTGATCCTTAACACTTATACTTGCTCATCGAGTGACAGCTGCACCTACCACTGCTCTCTGACTGACTGCCTCGCTTGATGTGCTGCTATTTCTGCAGCTGCTCATCCTGCAGCTGCTCATCGAGTGACAGCTGCACCTATCACTGCTCTCTGACTGAATGCCTCGCTTGATGTGCTGCTCATCCTGCAGCTGCTCATCGAGTGACAGCTGCACCTACCACTGCTCTCTGACTCACTGCCTCGCTTGATGTGTAGCTCTTTCTGCAGCTGCTCATCCTGCAGCTGCTCATCGAGTGACAGCTGCACCTACCACTGCTCTCTGACTGACTGCCTCGCTTGATGTGCAGTACTTTCTGCAGCTGCTCATCCTGCAGCTGCTCATCGAGTGACAGCTGCACCTACCACTGCTCTCTGACTCACTGCCTCGCTTGATGTGCTGCTCTTTCTGCAGCTGCTCATCGAGTGACAGCTGCACCTACCACTGCTCTCTGATTGACTGCCTCGCTTGATGTGTAGCTCTTTCTGCAGCTGCTCATCCTGCAGCTGCTCATCGAGTGACAGCTGCACCTACCACTGCTCTCTGACTGACTGCCTCGCTTGATGTGCTGCTCATCCTGCAGCTGCTCATCGAGTGACAGCTGCACCTACCACTGCTCTCTGACTGACTGCCTCGCTTGATGTGTAGCTCTTTCTGCAGCTGCTCATCGAGTGACAGCTACACCTACCACTGCTCTCTGACTGACTGCCTCGCTTGATGTGCTGCTCTTTCTGCAGCTGCTCATCGAGTGACAGCTGCACCTACCACTGCTCTCTGATTGACTGCCTCGCTTGATGTGCAGCTCTTTCTGCAGCTGCTCATCCTGCAGATGCTCATCGAGTGACAGCTGCACCTACCACTGCTCTCTGATTGACTGCCTCGCTTGATGTGCAGCTCTTTCTGCAGCTGCTCATCCTGCAGATGCTCATCGAGTGACAGCTGCACCTACCACTGTTCTCTGACTGACTGCCTCGCTTGATGTGCTATTCTTTCTGCAGCTGCTCATCCTGCAGCTGCTCATCGAGTGACAGCTGCACCTACCACTGCTCTCTGACTGACTGCCTCGCTTGATGTGCTGCTCTTTCTGCAGCTGCTCATCCTGCAGCTGCTCATCGAGTGACAGCTGCACCTACCACTGCTCTCTGACTGACTGCCTCGCTTGATGTGCTGCTCTTTCTGCAGCTGCTTGTGTCATGTTGGAGAAAACAGCACTGAGGTATCTATTGTCTTGCATAAACAGAGTCGACAAAATAAACTGGAAGCTTATTGAGATGAACTAAGAACATAAAGCCTTATTATCTCTATAGGGATATCAGGGCTAGGTTGTTAGAGCCCAGTCTGGGTACAAAAGGCAGGATCTAACAGCATCTGCAGTTTTTCAAATACAATACAACATGAGATTGTTATATTTTATAGGGGGAAGTAGTAAAGCCCCATTAGTATGGCTTCTCCTTTGCTACACGCATTTCTAATGTCATTGTATAACAGATTATTTTGCTCGGCGTCTGAATTTGGAGGTCTATAGCACGCTCCTATTATTATGCCCTTTGAATTTTTGTCCATTATTCTGACCCATATTGATTCTCTTTTCTTCATCCAGATTTAACACCTGGGCTTCAAGACTTTTTTATGTATAGCGCTACCCCTCCACTTCTTCTGTCCTGCCTGTCTTTCCTATGCAGTGTATGTCCACTAATATTATATTCATTCTAATATTATAATCACTCTCATATAACCACGTTTCTGTACACCTATCACATCATAGTTACTTGTTAGTCCTAAGTGGTGCTTGTCTTATGCAGGCATTTTTAACGGTAGAATACAGTAAGTGTGTTGTGTTCAAGCAATTGGGCTTTAAAAAAAAAAACACAAATACAGTAGGTAATTGAAAAATATTACATTGAAATATAATGACCTCCGAATTCGTGCTAGTATTATTATTACTAACTGTACTCGTGTTCGGCATACATGTAGTGTATGGAAAACGGCAAAGGGTTTATAGGTTTTGATGATTTTAAATGCTTCTATATTTAATTTTAGTTTCTAAATACATACGGTATTTCAAAATGACACGAGTCGTCTGAGGTTAGATATATAGCGAATATTTCAAATATCTCAAGGAGAAGAAGGCAGAACAGAAAGAGCTCGTAACTATGACACTAGACGGTGCAGGCAGGTGACACTAACACTGAAATGTGTGTTCTATTGTCTGGAACTCAACCATCTTGTAATTCGAGGTCAATTCCATCTAACATAAATGTTAGCACATATTTCATTTTTTATCATATCCAAAGTAAAAAATGTATATCTTGTTATTTATGTTATAACTCTTAGTAGTATTGGAGTTTGTTTGAACTGATGGCCATGTTAATAGAACCAGATACTGGCTATCTGTTGGTGTAAAAACAAAACCAGTAGGTTCTTCCAGTAGGTCTGAGAGAATTAAATTATCATGTAAAGTCAGGTTGGGGCAGGTTGTCACATAGTTTTTGGGGTTGGTTGTCACATATAAATCCTATAGGAAGAAGTTTTTTCTTTCTACTTTTTTTACACCAGCATGTGGGATATGTCACCATGTAATGCTTATTTAAGTTATTTACTGTTTGTTCTCCAGTTCTGTGGAGGCTGTGGTATTATTTTGTAGCATGGGGCAACATTTCAAACATATAGAGGTCTATATTTTTTATGTTCACATAAAAAGTAAAAATACCACTTTTTCTGTCATTGTACACAGAAGAAACTTTATGTTATTTAAAAAAAAACAAAAAAATGTTGCATTATTGTCTACTGTAAACCAAGAAAATAGAAGAGATCCAGAAAGACACTGATGAAGCTTCTTGTTGTGTGTATGGCAGATTGATGAAACAGCGGGTTGTAGCTGTGCCTCTTCTGAAGTCACCAGCCACCACTGGTACACAACAGCCTACAATCATTTTGTTGGTCATTTATTTACGTTTAATACATGAAGTCGATGCGATGTGCTTGATGACTTTTGTCTGCCTTTCTCTTGCCTTAACAACTTTGTTTAGAAAGTATTTCATGTATGTTAGCAGGATGCGATTTGACGGGGGCGTGTCACTGCCTCTGCTCTTTCAATTTTCACCCCCTCCAGGGATAATGGATTGTGTACTGACAATGTCTTTCTGATGGAAAATGTCATTTGTACAGATAATATTCAAACGTATTTCCTATAGTATGGCAATTCTGTGTATGTTTTGTTTGGCAGCTTTTGTTTGTAGCATTAAAGCGTACGTTGTTACTGTCTTTTAGTTATCGATAACAATAATAATAATAATAATAATAATAATAATAATAATAATAATACGTTTTAAACGACAGTAACACTCGCATGGTGGTAGATGTTAGCATAGATGTTATTGAATCAACGTGATAGACTTTCCTGCTGTTTTGTAGTTTTATTTTATTTCTTTTATTTGTGGTTTTTTTCAGCCTCCTGTTTCTTTTTTTATCATTGCAACAGACCCATTTACCACAGTTTGCCATGTTTTGCAATATGCTTTACCATACATCTCTGGGTATTACAATGCTTTCCTGTGCTTTACCATGCTTTCACTGTGCTTTATTACAGTGTGCTATGCTTTCACTAAACACAATAAAAAGTATTTTAATATCCAGTGTGCTATACTGTACCACACATTAAACATTAATAAGTTAATGCTCTAACCTATCTGTGTGAATCGGGCCAGTGTGTCGCTATCCTCTAGGCAAATGCTAGCAGGATGTGGTTTTAATGCAAAAGCTGCTTGGCAAGACTGAGAGAAGCTCTGTAGTGGCAGACCTCACAGACACAGTGTCATTTATAGAGGCTACTGCAACCACACACACTGACACACACCAGCATTACTGTCAACCCCACTGCATGCCAGTTATGAGACACACTTCTTAAAGTCACCTTAATCCACCTGCTTCCTTCAAGAGGTGCAAACAGCAGCCGGTTTCCTAATTCAGTACCAGACAGGTAATAATCGACAATAACCCAAGCAACTAGCTTTAAAAAGCAACAGCAAGAAGCCTTCAATTACAGCTGAGAACATGCATGTGTACATTATTATTATGCACAGTAATGGGATCTGTTATATTAAATAAAAGGGATCCACATTACATGCTGCATATCCCCTTGTAAAGTTTACCACATTAAATGTGCACGGTTTCCCGTGGTTTGTCATGTTTTTAATATGTTTTACCATACCTCTGTGCTTTACAATGCTTCCCTATGCTTTACCATACCTCTCTGTGCTTTGCAATGCTTGCCTGTGCTTTACCAGACCTCTCTGTGCTTTACAATGCTTCCCTATGCTTTACCATACCTCTCTGTGCTTTACAATGCTTGCCTATGCTTTACCGTACCCCTCTGTGCTTTACAATGCTTGCCTATGCTTTACCAGACCTCTCTGTGCTTTACAAGCTTGCCTATGCTTTACCACACCTCTCTGTGCTTTACAATGCTTCCCTATGCTTTACCAGACCTCTCTGTGCTTTGCAATGCTTCCCTATGCTTTACCAGATCTCTCTGTGCTTTACAATGCTTCCCTATATTTTACCAGACCTCTCTGTGCTTTACAATGCTTTCACTGTGCTTTACTGCACTCTGCTCTGCTTTTACTGTGGGAAACTTTTATAAGGGATACAGTATGATCACAATACTGTTCATTAATAAAAACAAAAAAGTATTTTAATGTCCAGTCTGCTATACTGTATCACACAGTTAACACAGCAAGTCTTAATATCCAGTCTGCTATTCCTAAAAAAATTACTAATAGTGCAGAAAATAAAATAACTTAATACAATATATACATTTTAACTACAATATTTACAATTTACACCAAACCCTAAACTGATGTCAAAGCTATTTTACTGACAAAACACCAATTATAATTCTCCAATGAATAAAACACAAAGCATTTAAATGGCTGAGTTCATTTCTAGTTTGGTAACTGTTTTGGCGGTTGCGCTACCGGAAACAAAAACGCTCTACTGTAGTGACTGACAAGGCAAAATGAAACGAGTGGCTCTGAATAACACAGCCGGCTACTGACAAGGCAAAATGAAACGAGTGGCACTGAATAACACAGCCGGCTACTGACAAGGCAAAATGAAACGAGTGGCACTGAATAACACAGCCGGCTACTGACAAGGCAATATGAAACGAGTGGCACTAAATAACACAGCCTGCTACTGACAAGGCAAAATGAAACGAGTGGCACTGAATAACACAGCCGGCTACTGACAAGGCAAAATGAAACGAGTGGCTCTGAATAACACAGCCGGCTACTGACAAGGCAAAATGAAACGAGTGGCACTGAATAACACAGCCGGCTACTGACAAGGCAAAATGAAACGAGTGGCTCTGAATAACAAGACCGGCTACTGACAAGGCAAAATGAAACGAGTGGCACTGAATAACACAGCCGGCTACTGACAAGGCAAAATGAAACGAGTGGCACTGAATAACACAGCCGGCTACTGACAAGGCAAAATGAAACGAGTGGCACTGAATAACACAGCCGGCTACTGACAAGGCAAAATGAAACGAGTGGCTCTGAATAACACAGCCGGCTACTGACAAGGCAAAATGAAACGAGTGGCTCTGAATAACACAGCCGGCTACTGACAAGGCAAAATGAAACGAGTGGCACTGAATAACACAGCCGGCTACTGACAAGGCAATATGAAACGAGTGGCACTAAATAACACAGCCTGCTACTGACAAGGCAAAATGAAACGAGTGGCACTGAATAACACAGCCGGCTACTGACAAGGCAAAATGAAACGAGTGGCTCTGAATAACACAGCCGGCTACTGATAAGGTGAGTTTCACGTCTACACAGGAAGAACTTTAATATATGAAGCTATAGAGAACTTGCGGAATGGCCTGCGTGTTTCCGGTGCCCCTGTATTGATCCCCACAAGAGGTGCACATTGTATCCTCCCAAGGTTTGTATTGGCGTCAAGCTTACAGTGTTCAGTCAGACGCCACACTATATCCATGTAACCCTGATTCACAGTGCGGCTGTGCAGCAGGACAAGCAAAGGGTTTCAAAGAAAAGCGTGATTTTCTCAATCTTAAAAAGACTCGCACAGTGTAACAATTCTAGTTACACAATTATTTAAAGTTCATGCAATTTAAGTTGTGACTATAACAAAGACTGCCTGTTTGTAGGGGAGACCGGGGCTGGTTGTCACACGTTTTACTCTTTATTATTTTCCTCAATCTGGTGACATTCTGCGAGGTTCTGTTCCTCGTTATATTGAAGAATAACTCTTCACGTACAAATTGATGTTTTTTATTTCAGCGTAACTTTATTCCAGATATGATATTTAGACGGTTGAAAATGCGCCGGTCACCTGTGACAGCATGCCCCATACTGGGGTTGCTTGTCACACGATATGGGGTTGGTTGTCACAAAGTATGTTCTTGGTTTACAGTAGACAATAAGGCAACATTTTTTTTTTTTTTAAATAACAATGACAGAGACAGTTGTATTTTTACTTTTTATGTGAACATAAAAAATATAGGCCTATATATATATTTGAAATGTTGACCCATGCTACAAAATAATACCACAGCCTCCACAGAACCGGAGGACAAACAGTAAATAACTCCAATACTACTAAGAGTTATAACATAAATAACAAGATATACATTTTTTACTTTGGGTATGAAAAAATGAAATATGTGCTAACCTTTATGTTAGATCTAGTGTCATAGTTATGAGCACTGTGACAACCAACCCGTGTGACAACCAGCCCGGTCTAACCTATTGATATTATAACTAAAAAGCGTAGGCCTACGGTTTGTTGTAATTCAATCTGATTTCAAATCAGTATTCTGAAAAGGCTATACCAATTATGCCGTTTATTTATTTATTTACTTGTTTGTTTGTTTGTTTGTTTGTTTGTTTGTTTTTCAACTTCAAGTGTATGTGCGAGGCTAAACCACGTGTCGGTGTGATTTTCATAACTACAACATTGAAAATATGTTATAAAACGTTGCCGGGACAGTGGCATGTATTCACAACTATGAAACTCTGAATAAAATCAATCCCGTAATAACTACCACTCCGCGATTATATAGTGTTTACACGTGAAGCAGCATGAAATCCAAGAACACCACGTAATAAATGAAGCCGTACCTCTTTTTCAGAAATGTAAAGCTGGTCTCCTTTCAGCACCACGAAACGGTTTTTCCAGATCTCCCGGAAGATTCCCTTTCCACAGAATTTACGGATCCAGCCGATTTTCTCGGGCTGGGAAGCCGGCTGGCTGGTATCCTGGGGGCCCTGTAGACAATAAACAATTCGACAGGTAAATGAACACACACGAAAAACCAATAATAAAACTGAGGGGTAATTGCGATTTGAAACAGACAGCGCCGCGGAAATGCAGAGCCCCTCAATAAAGAAGCACCGGGGCTCCAGGCTTGCGTCTATCCCCTTACAGCAACCGCATATTTTACAATGTAATGAAGTGAGAATAATAATAATAATAATAATAATAATAATAATAATAATAATAATAATAATAATAATACCGTCCTATATTGTATTCATGTGTATAAACATGATTTCCTTCTGTATTTTAATCTCGTTCATAGATTTTATAATTGAATGAAAATTTTTAAAAAAAAGAAAGAAAAAGAAAATGTGTGTGTTTTCAACAGACAAATACATGAATGAACTGAAGAAAGGCGGCGTCTACAGTATTGCTTCTGATGTGAAATAGTGGTATATATTACCAGCATACTTGTCTGGAACAATAATATATCCGGCGGCACACTAACTGTACATGATAATCCAGTCACGCACACACACACACACACACACACACACACAATAATCACTGTGTTTTGCCCATAGTGTTAGAATGCGATTTCTTTGTTCTGCTGTTTATAAAATAATGTAACAAAACACAACGATAAGAAACGTTATTCAAATGAGGGTAGCCATTCAGAAACACAGATTTAACATACAGACCTTACACAACATCACACGCAGACAATACACACATAGCGCTCCGCAGCTTACCCGTTTAGCCGAGTTATTCTTCTTCATTGTGACTGCAAAACCAATCAATGTTGCAGTGTTATTGCTATTATTATTATTATTATTACTCTTATTAATAATAATTCTCCGAAAGTCGCCTTCGTCTTATGCACAGTTTCTGGCTGAGACTTCTTTAAAGGGTGAAAGGCTTAAAAGCAGGAGGTGGAGGGGGGCTATGTCTCGGGGTCCCCCTCTCTGTGTCGTGTACCGCTTCCTCCTGTCTCTCACACACTGTCTCTCGCAGAGTGGAAGTTACCCTGCTCTCTCTCTCTCTCTCTCTCTCTCTCTCTCTCTCTCTCTCTCTCTCTCTCTCTCTCTCTCTCTCTCTCTCTCTCTCTCTCTCTCTCTCTCTCTCTCTCTCTCTCTCTCTCTCTCTCTCTCTCTCTCTCTCTCTCTCTCTCTCTCTCTCTCTGAATTGGTAATCTCTGGTTACAGCGCGATGACACTGTATCATGACAGCAGCCCCCCACACGCGTTCCTCCCAAGTCGCAGAGGTTCTGCCCACCCCACCCCCGCTCTGTAACTCCATCTATACTTCAAAGCGTCGTGCTGTGATGTCATCACTCAGACAGAACAACTAGCGGAGGAAATACCAAGAGCACATTTTGGAACAGCGGTAAAGAAGCCGCCGGCGAGATTATCTTTGTTTGTTTTGTTTTGCAAACGTGCACATACATATTTTAATTAGACCAAATACAACTTGCTTTTAAATGTAATACAATTGTGGGTAGCGTAGTGTAGAAGCTTCACAACAAACAGGAAAGATGGACTCGATCGATTTAAAAATCTGAAGGTACAGCAGTATACACTGCATTCTTTTCCGGACACAGAGAGTTCCTGTCCAGCTTGAGCTCTGTGCCGCGCTGTTAATGTTAGCTCTGATATTAACACACAAATGCAAGTATCACTATTACATTAGTACGTCTTTTTAAACCCCTTTACTTAATTTACTAGTTAACTGGAAATTCTGACAGGAGAAATCCACCTGTCAGTTTGGGGCTAGTAAACAACAAGGCCAGTAAAACTGAACCAGGTAACTACAGACCAGTAAGCCTGACTTATGTTATACGTAAACTTATGGAAACTATAATAAGATCTGAAATGGAAAATTACCTATATGGTAACAATATCCTGGGAAAGAGTCAGCATGGTTTTAGGAAAGTGAGATTGTGTCTAACTAACCTGCTTGACTTTTTTGAGGATGCAACATCGACAATGGATAATTGCAAAGCATACGACATGGTTTATTTAGATTTCCAGAAAGCTTTTGACAAAGTCCCTCATAAAAGATTAATTCTCAAACTGAACGCAGTAGGGATTCAAGGAAATGCATGCACATGGATTAGGGAGTGGTTAACATGTAGAAAACAGAAAGTACTGATTAGAGGAGAAACCTCAAAATGGAGTGAGGTAACCAATGGTGTACCACAGGGATCAGTATTAGGTCCTCTGCTATTCCTAATCTACATTAATGATTTAGATTCTGGTATAGTAAGCAAACTTGTTAAATTTGCAGACAACACAAAAATAGGAGTCGTCAAAATGATCTAGACAGCATTCAGAAATGGGCAGACACATGGCAAATGACATTTAATAGAGAAAGGTGTAAAGTATTGCATGCAGGCAATAAAAATGTGCATTATAAATATCATATGGGAGATACTAAAACTGAAGAAGGGGATCTATGAAAAAGACCTAGGGGTTTATGTTGATTCAGAAATGTCTTCATCTAGACAATGTGGGGAAGCTATAAAAAAGGCCAACAAGATGCTCGGATATATTGTGAGAAGTGTTGAATTTAAATCAAGGGAAGTAATGTTAAAACTTTACAATGCATTAGTAAGACTTCACCTAGAATATTGTGTTCAGTTCTGGTCACCTTGTTACAAAAAGGATATTGCTGCTCTAGAAAGAGTGCAAAGAAGAGCAACCAGAATTATCCCGGGTTTAAAAGGCATGTCGTATGCAGACAGGCTAAAAGAATTGAATCTATTCAGTCTTGAACAAAGAAGACTACGTGGCGATCTGATTCAAACATTCAAAATCCTAAAAGGTATAGACAATGTCGACCCAGGGGACTCTTTTGACCTGAAAAAAGAAACAAGGACCAGGGGTCACATTAATTTCAGGGCCTCCTGTCAACAGTTAGACCACACAGGCTTCAGTAAAAGGGAACTAAGTCTAGCGGCCCTGTTTAAAATCACGTGGGTCATTTTCATATCCATAATTAATGTTTCTGCTTCAGAAAACGACTTGGATTTTCAGAAAGGAAGTTACAACAAAACAACAAAGACGCTTCCTTCATTTCTCAAACTTTGGGGATCTGAAAATGAGACCAAGGTTTTACCTTGTGATGTCGAAAGTGCATCATATATATATATATGTATATATATATATATATATATATATATATATATATATATATATATATATATATATATATATATATATATACACTGTGTATATATACAGTGTCTTGCAAAAGTGTTCAGACCCCTGACCAATTCTCTCATATTACTGAATTACAAATGGTACATTGAAATTGCGTTCTTCTATTTTATTTTAAAACTCTGAAACTCAAAATCAATTATTGTAAGGTGACATTGGTTGTTGGGAAATATTTTTAAGAAAAATAAAAAACTGAAATATCTTGCTTGCATAAGTATTCAACCCCTGTGCTGTGGAAGCTCCCAGTTTACACGGATGAAAGAAATTGCCCTAACGAGGACACAATTACCTTACCATTGGCCTCCACCTGTGAACCATTAAAGTTGCTGTCACATTTTCTGGATAAAAACCCCACTGTTGAAGGATCATTGGTCAGGCTGTGAATCTGAAGGAAAATGAAGACCAAAGAGCATTCTACAGAAGTTAGAGATAAAGTAATACAAATGCATAGATTAGGGAAAGGGTACAAAATAATATCCAAGTGTTTGGATATCCCAGTGAGCACATTTGGATCAATAATCAGGAAGTGGAAGCTGCATCACACCACCCAGGCACTGCCAAGAAAAGGCTGTCCCTCAAAACTCAGCACTCAAACAAGAAGGAGACTTGTGAGAGAAGCCACAGAGAGGCCAACAATCACTTTGAAGGAGCTACAGAGTTCAGTGGCTGGGAGTGGAGTAATGGTGCACCAGTCAACCATATCAAGAGCTCTGCATAACACTGGCCTGTATGGGAGGGTGGCAAGAAAGAAGCCGTTACTCAAAAAGTACCATCTGAAAGCACGTCTGGAGTTTGCTTGAAAGCATGAGAGTGACCCAGCTGCGATGTGGGAAAAGGTGTTGTGGTCAGATGAGACCAAGATAGAGCTTTTTGGCCAAAACTCAAAGCGCTATGTGTGGCGCAAACCTAACACTGCCCATGCCTCAAGACACACCATCCCTACAGTGAAGTATGATGGTGGCAGCATCATGCTGTGGGGATGCTTCTCATCAGCAGGGACTGGGCATCTTGTTAAAACTGAAGGAAGAATGGATGGAGCAAAATACAGGGAAAGTCCTGATCTCAATCCCATTGACAATCTGTGGCACTATTTGAAAATTGCGGTCCAAAAGCGTTGTCCAACCAACCTGAACAACCTGGAGCAAATCTACCAAGAAGAATGGGCCAAAATCACTCCGACACTGTGTGCAAAGCTGGTACATACTTACCCCAAAAGACTTAAAGCTGTTATTGCAGCGAAAGGTGGCTCTACCAAATATTAATGTGTGGGGGTTGAATTCAATGTACCATTTGTAATTCAGTAATATAACAGAATTTGTCAGGGGTCTGAATACTTTTGCAAGGTACTGTATGTATATATATATATATATATATATATATATATATATATATATACAGTACTGTGCAAAAGTTTTAGGCAGGTGTGAAAAAATGCTGTAAAGTAAGAATGCTTTCAAAAATAGACATGTTAATAGTTTATATTTATCAATTAACAAAATGCAAAGTGAGTGAACAGAAGAAAAATCTACATCAAATCAATATTTGGTGTGACCACCCTTTGCCTTCAAAACAGCATCAATTCTTCTAGGTACACTTGCACACAGTTTTTGAAGGAACTCGGCAGGTAGGTTGGCCCAAACATCTTGGAGAACTAACCACAGTTCTTCTGTGGTTTTAGGCAGCCTCAGTTGCTTCTCTCTCTTCATGTAATCCCAGACAGACTCGATGATGTTGAGATCAGGGCTCTGTGGGGGCCATACCATCACTTCCAGGACTCCTTGTTCTTCTTTACGCTGAAGATAGTTCTTAATGATTTTTGCTGTATGTTTGGGGTCGTTGTGATGCTGCAGAATAAATCTGGGGCCAATCAGATGCCTTCCTGATGGTATTGCATGATGGATAAGTATCTGCCTGTACTTCTCAGCATTGAGGAGACCATTAATTCTGACCAAATCCCCAACTCCATTTGCAGAAATGCAGCCCCAAACTTGCAAGGAACCTCCACCATGCTTCACTGTTGCCTGCAGACACTCATTCGTGTACCGCTCTCCAGCCCTTCGGCGAACAAACTGCCTTCTGCTACAGCCAAATATTTCAAATTTTGACTCATCAGTCCAGAGCACCTGCTTCCATTTTTCTGCACCCCAGTTCCTGTGTTTTCGTGCATAGTTGAGTCGCTTGGCCTTGTTTCCACGTCGGAGGTATGGCTTTTTGGCCGCAAGTCTTCCATGAAGGCCACTTCTGACCAGACTTCTCCGGACAGTAGATGGGTGTACCAGGGTCCCACTGTTTTCTGCCAATTCTGAGCTGATGGCACTGCTGGACATCTTCCGATTGCGAAGGGAAGTAAGCATGATGTGTCTTTCATCTGCTGCAGTAAGTTTCCTTGGCCGACCACTGCGTCTACGGTCCTCAACGTTGCCCGTTTCTTTGTGCTTCTTCAAAAGAGCTTGGACAGCACATCTGGAAACCCCTGTCTGCCTTGAAATTTCTGCCTGGGAGAGACCTTGCTGATGCAGTATAACTACCTTGTGTCAATTTGGAATGGCCAATTATTTTTTAAGCTCAGCTCACCGCTACGACCCCTGCGCTGACTCGGGAGGGCGAAGACAAACACACACTGTCCTCCGAAGCATGTGCCGTCAGCCAACCACTATTTTTCACACTGCAGACTTACCATGCAGCCACACAAGAGCTACAGCGTCGGAGGACAACGCAGCTCTCGGGCAGCTTACAGGCAAGCCCGCAGGCGCCCGGCCAGACTACAGGGGTCACTGGTGCGCGGTGAGCCGAGAACACCCTGGCCGACCTAACCCTCCAGTATGGTAGAGTGACAAGAAGGAAGCCATTACTCAAGAAAGTCCACCTTGATTCCCGTTTGAAGTATGCAAAAAAAACACTCAGGAGATACTGTAGCCATGTGGCAAAAGGTTTTGTGGTCTGACGAAACTAAAATGGAACTTTTTGGCCTAAATGCAAAGCGTTATGTTTGGAGCAAACCCAAGCATGGTGAAGCATGGTGGTGTCAGCATCATGTTATGAGGATGTTTCTCATCGGCAGGGACTGGGGCACTTGTCAGGATAGAAGGGAAAATGAATGGAGCAAAGTACAGAGAAGTCCTTGAGGAAAACCTGCTGCCCTCTGCAATAAAGCTGAAACTGGGACAGAAGTTCCCCTTTCAGCGTGACAACGACTCAAAGCACACAGCCAAAGCTACACTGGAGTGGCTAAGGAACAAAAAGGTAAATGTCCTTGAGTGGCCCAGTCAGAGCCCCGACCATGTGTGGCATTACTTGAAGATTTCTGTCCATCAACGCTCCCCAAGGACCTTGACAGAGCTTGAACAGTTTTGTAAAGAAGAATGGTCAAATATTGCCAAATCTAGGTGTGCAAAGTTGGTAGAGACCTATCCCAACAGACTCACAACTGTAATTGCTGCCAAAGGTGCTTCCACCAAGTATTAACTCAGGGGGGTGGAGACTTATCTAATTATGATCTTTCAGTTTTGTATTTTTAATATATAATTTTTTTTTCAATAAAATCTTTTTTCCCCTTAACAGTGTGGAGTATGGTGTGTAGATAAGTGGAAAAAAATCCTCATTTAAATGCATGAAACTCTGAGGCACTGACACAACAAAATGTGAAAAAGTTCAAGGGGGTGTAGACTTTCTATAGGCACTGTATGTATGTATATATATACATGTGTGTGTGTCTGAACATAATTTAGATATTTTTTTAACATCATTTAATCAAAGAAACTACAAAATGATATCGCAAAAGTCTACAGGAAGACATAATAGTAGTACAGTATTTCATGTAAGATTTAAAAATGTCACATTTTTCAATTTTATGTCAGTTTGTCATTAAGTATATGAGATTTAAAAATGTCACATTTTTCAATTTTATGTCAGTTTGTCATTAAGTATATGGAAAACTACAAAGCGGTGTGTAATTCAATATGTTAACGTAACATTATTCAGCAGGTTTCATTCGACTTTATGAAGCAAAGTGTGTTAATTCCATAGGGTGATGCTAAACTTCTGTCCACAGCTGTATATAGCTAAACCACTGATGACACCTTCCAGTCCTGTGTTCCCATAGAAGCCTTTCTGAAGTCTGATGGCAGCCAGGTCTCTAGGAAGGGCATGCTGTCAAATATAAACTGACATGAACATGTATGGCTGGTTCCACAGATTGACATAAACATGTATGACTGGTTTCACAAAGCCTGATTAGCACTAGTCTTGGACTAGCCTAGTGTAACTTTGGGTAAAGAAGTTCAAGACTAATCTGGGAATGTGATCTGTGCTTTTAAATGAGATCCCCCCAGTAGGGGAGATTGGTGTGCTAACAAGGGATGAGCCTTGTTGAGCCGAATGGCCTTTTCTCGTTCCCAAACTTCGCTTATGTTCTTGTGTTCTTATCTATTCATTAAATAGGTCTCAAATGTGCAGTTTTGAAAGAAATACATGTTTTAGCAAACATGTGTTTTCATGATGGGAGTGCAAAATGGGTATAACTGTTGGAATTGTTTTGTTAGCTACAATTACTTTAATCGAGTAAGACTGTGTTCAACCCCAAAGAATCCTCAATACACAATGTACATGGCTGTGCGAGTCAACGGTCTTCAATGGGGATTCTGCAGGGACTCACTGCACAGTGCAACAACAACCCTACTGGCCAGCCAGCTCAAAGCGGATGCCTGCAGGGCTGGCCTTTGTCCTCCAGGGGGCAGTAGCTCACACTCGCTGTGGAGCTCCTGGGTGTAAAGAGGCAACTGGTTTGGGGATCGGAGGAGCCCGCTGACCTTCACTATTGAGCTGCTGTGGGGAGTGGGAAGCGAACAGGATTGGACTTTCTAAACTGGGGAACAAAATGGTGGTAAAAAGATGTGATGGAAAAAGCTGGTATTATAGAATTTGGTTAGTAAAGGATTCTTTCTAGAAAGTGACACCCCTGAATCCCATCTTCAGCACTACATGTGTTGTGTATTACGAGGGAGGAGGGGAAGGGGTTAAGTGGGATGTAAGAGTCACGCATCACCTGAAGACATGGGGGAGCATTAACATGTTAGAAATAAGGAACACTGAGACACACACTGCCTCCCCCACAGTCTGAGTCACACAGAGAAACAGCAGCTTCCAGGAAGGGGGGAGAGACACAATCAAATGTATAGCCTGGCAATAAAGTTACAAAATCATGTGATTCTCTGAGAGGGGGTGAGGGAGCAGTTCAGTCTCCATGTCTCAAGCCTGCCCTGGACTGGAGGCAGCACCCTTTCTCTTAGGGGGTGAGGGAGGGAGCAGTTTAGTCTCCATGCCTCAAGCCTGCCCTGGACTGGAGGGAGCCCCCTTTCTCTTAGGGGGTGAGGGAGGGAGCAGTTCAGTCTCTATGCCTCAAGCCTGCCCTGGACTGGAGGGAGCACCCTTTCTCTTAGGGGGTGAGGGAGGGAGCAGTTCAGTCTCCATGCCTCAAGCCTGCCCTGGACTGGAGGGAGCACCCTTTCTCTTAGGGGGGGGTGAGGGAGCAGTTCAGTCTCCATGCTTCAAGCCTGCCCTGGACTGGAGAGAGCACCCTTTCTCTTAGGGGGTGAGGGAGGGAGCAGTTCAGTCTCCATGCCTCAAGCCTGCCCTGGACTGGAGGGAGCCCCCTTTCTCTTAGGGGGGTGAGGGAGCAGTTCAGTCTTGCAGTTTTGAAACACATATTATAGTAAACATGTATTTTAATTGTCTGGTACTGCACTCGGTTAAAGGTAATGTCCATGCCTTATTCTCAGTTGTACCAGATGTTTTAAAATAAGTTTGCTATAACATGCATTCCTTTCAAAACTGTACATTTGAGACCGAAATCCTCCCCAATGGAAGAGCAGATCAGGGATTATTGTGTTGGCTACAATCACTAGGATTGGAGAAGATGTGTAGCAATGGAAAGTGTGCTGCATTCGTACAATCACTAGGAGTGGAGAAGATGTATAGCAATGGAAATTGTGCTGCATTCGTTCCCCTGCAGCCTCTTGTCTTGAGGAGTTTGTTCACTTTGCTGATGTTACTCATTAACATGCCGCCGATATAAATAGACAACTGGTGAGCCGGCTTCCTCTTTCAGATACTGCTTCCTCTATCAGCTGATAATGAGAAACGCTGCCCGCTTTGCAATGTCACTGCACTGGCCTCTCTATCAGCTGATAATGAGAAACGCTGCCCGCTTTGCAATGCCACTGCACTGGCCTCTCTATCAGCTGATAATGAGAAACGCTGCCCGCTTTGCAATGCCACTGCACTGGACTCTCTATCAGCTGATAATGAGAAATGCTGCCCGCTTTGCAATGTCACTGCACTGGACTCTCTATCAGCTAATAATGAGAAACGCTGCCCGCTTTGCAATGCCACTGCACTGGACTCTCTATCAGCTGATAATGAGAAACGCTGCCCGCTTTGCAATGTCACTGCACTGGACTCTCTATCAGCTGATAATGAGAAACGCTGCCCGCTTTGCAATGTCACTGCACTGGACTCTCTATCAGCTGATAATGAGAAACGCTGCCCGCTTTGCAATGCCACTGCACTGGACTCTCTATCAGCTGATAATGAGAAACGCTGCCCGCTTTGCAATGTCACTGCACTGGACTCTCTATCAGCTGATAATGAGAAACGCTGCCCGCTTTGCAATGTCACTGCACTGGACTCTCTATCAGCTGATAATGAGAAACGCTGCCCGCTTTGCAATGCCACTGCACTGGACTCTCTATCAGCTGATAATGAGAAACGCTGCCCGCTTTGCAATGTCACTGCACTGGACTCTCTATCAGCTGATAATGAGAAACGCTGCCCGCTTTGCAATGTCACTGCACTGGACTCTCTATCAGCTGATAATGAGAAACGCTGCCCGCTTTGCAATGTCACTGCACTGGCCTCTGTGCCATGGGGCTGTGCTTAGCCTTGACAAGGTGGGTTCATAACCTAAAGTAATATCATGTATAGTGGATCCCATCTGATACAGCCATCTGGAATAATATACAGCAGACCCTGATACTAATGCAAAACATAAGAACCCCTGGTTTGGTCCTTGTTTCTTTTTTCAGGTAAAAAAAGTCCCCTGGGTCGACATTGTCTATACCTTTTAGGATTTTGAATGTTTGAATCAGATCTCCGCGTAGTCTTCTTTGTTCAAGACTGAATAGATTCAATTCTTTTAGCCTGTCTGCATACGACATGCTTTTTAAACCCAGGAAAATTCTGGTTGCTCTTTGCACTCTTTCTAGAGCAGCAATATCCTTTTTGTAACGAGGTGACCCGAACTGAACACAATATTCTAGGTGAGGTCTTACTAATGCATTGTAAAGTTTTAACATTACTTCCCTTGATTTAAATTCAACACTTCTCACAATATATCCGAGCATCTTGTTGGCCTTTTTATAGCTTCCCCACATTGTCTAGATGAAGACATTTCTGAGTCAACATAAACTCCTAGGTCTTTTTCATAGTTCCCTTCTTCAATTTCAGTATCTCCCATATGATATTTATAATGCACATTTTTTTTTGCCTGCATGCAATAGTTTACACTTTTCTCTATTAAATGTCATTTGCCATGTGTCTGCCCATATTCTAAAGACATTTCAGTCATCTGAAATGTCTGTAGAATATACAGATGACCCTGACATTGGTCTGATGCAGCCATGTGAAATGTCTGTATTTATCACAGTGTAATCCCAGGACAGCCACAGGTCACAGGTCGTTGATACAATCCAGGGTTTGCCTGATGCTGTAAAATGCTCTCCAGGTTGATAAGATTGAGCCCTTAGTTTCTGATTGAATGAATGGTGATACCATTGTAAAACCCAAATAAAATAAAAAATAATCTGGTTCTGTGATTCTCCGAGAGACTACATGGTTTATTAAACATAAACTGATGTCTTCAGATCCAGCCCGGCTTGTCTCTCTGAAGGACTGGTGTCTATGATTAAATATGAAATGATCCCCTTTTTCGCAGATGAATTGATGAAGATTACAGCTCAATGGCTCAGGATAATCAGCACTGTGGGGCAGTGAGGCTGATCTGTGTGTGGAGTAGGTGGGGCAGTGAGGCTGATCTGTGTGTGGAGTAGGTGGGGCAGTGACGCTGATCTGTGTGTGGAGTAGGTGGGGCAGTGACGCTGATCTGTGTGTGGAGTAGGTGGGGCAGTGAGGCTGATCTGTGTGTGGAGTAGGTGGGGCAGTGAGTCTGATCTGTGTGTGGAGTAGGTGGGGCAGTGATGCTGATCTGTGTGTGGAGTAGGTGGGGCAGTGACTCTGATCTGTGTGTGGAGTAGGTGGGGCAGTGAGTCTGATCTGTGTGTGGAGTAGGTGGGGTAGTGAGTCTGATCTGTGTGTGGAGTAGGTGGGGCAGTGAGGCTGATCTGTGTGTAGAGTAGGTGGGGCAGTGAGGCTGATCTGTGTGTGGAGTAGGTGGGGCAGTGAGTCTGATCTGTGTGTGGAGTAGGTGGGGCCGTGAGGCTGATCTGTGTGTGGAGTAGGTGGGGCAGTGAGTCTGATCTGTGTGTGGAGTAGATGGGGCAGCGAGTGATCTGTGTGTGGAGTAGGTGGGGCAGTGAGGCTGATCTGTGTGTGGAGTAGGTGGGGCAGTGAGTCTGATCTGTGTGTGGAGTAGGTGGGGCAGTGATGCTGATCTGTGTGTGGAGTAGGTGGGGCAGTGACTCTGATCTGTGTGTGGAGTAGGTGGGGCAGTGAGTCTGATCTGTGTGTGGAGTAGGTGGGGCAGTGACGCTGATCTGTGTGTGGAGTAGGTGGGGCAGTGATGCTGATCTGTGTGTGGAGTAGGTGGGGCAGTGACTCTGATCTGTGTGTGGAGTAGGTGGGGCAGTGAGGCTGATCTGTGTGTGGAGTAGGTGGGGCAGTGAGTCTGATCTGTGTGTGGAGTAGGTGGGGCAGTGAGTCTGATCTGTGTGTGGAGTAGGTGGGGCAGTGAGGCTGATCTGTGTGTGGAGTAGGTGGGGCAGTGAGGCTGATCTGTGTGTGGAGTAGGTGGGGCAGTGAGGCTGATCTGTGTGTGGAGTAGGTGGGGCAATGAGGCTGATCTGTGTGTGGAGTAGGTGGGGCAGTGAGGCTGATCTGTGTGTGGAGTAGATGGGGCAGCGAGTGATCTGTGTGTGGAGTAGGTGGGGCAGTGAGGCTGATCTGTGTGTGGAGTAGGTGGGGCAGTGAGTCTGATCTGTGTGTGGAGTAGGTGGGGCAGTGAGGCTGATCTGTGTGTGGAGTAGGTGGGGCAGTGAGGCTGATCTGTGTGTGGAGTAGGTGGGGCAGTGAGTCTGATCTGTGTGTGGAGTAGGTGGGGCAGTGAGGCTGATCTGTGTGTGGAGTAGGTGGGGCAGTGAGTCTGATCTGTGTGTGGAGTAGATGGGGCAGCGAGTGATCTGTGTGTGGAGTAGGTGGGGCAGTGAGGCTGATCTGTGTGTGGAGTAGGTGGGGCAGTGAGTCTGATCTGTGTGTGGAGTAGGTGGGGCAGTGAGGCTGATCTGTGTGTGGAGTAGGTGGGGCAGTGAGGCTGATCTGTGTGTGCAGTAGGTGGGGCAGTGAGTCTGATCTGTGTGTGGAGTAGGTGGGGCAGTGACTCTGATCTGTGTGTGGAGTAGGTGGGGCAGTGAGTCTGATCTGTGTGTGGAGTAGGTGGCGCAGTGAGTCTGATCTGTGTGTGGAGTAGGTGGGGCAGTGAGGCTGATCTGTGTGTGGAGTGTGTGTGGAGTAGGTGGGGCAGTGAGGCTGATCTGTGTGTGGAGTAGGTGGGGCAGTGAGGCTGATCTGTGTGTGGAGTAGGTGGGGCAGTGAGGCTGATCTGTGTGTGGAGTGTGTGTGGAGTAGGTGGGGCAGTGAGGCTGATCTGTGTGTGGAGTAGGTGGGGCAGTGAGGCTGATCTGTGTGTGGAGTAGGTGGGGCAGTGAGTCTGATCTGTGTGTGGAGTAGATGGGGCAGTGAGTGATCTGTGTGTGGAGTAGGTGGGGCAGTGAGGCTGATCTGTGTGTGGAGTAGGTGGGGCAGTGAGTCTGATCTGTGTGTGGAGTAGGTGGGGCAGTGATGCTGATCTGTGTGTGGAGTAGGTGGGGCAGTGACTCTGATCTGTGTGTGGAGTAGGTGGGGCAGTGAGTCTGATCTGTGTGTGGAGTAGGTGGGGCAGTGAGTCTGATCTGTGTGTGGAGTAGGTGGGGCAGTGACGCTGATCTGTGTGTGGAATAGGTGGGGCAGTGAGTCTGATCTGTGTGTGGAGTAGGTGGGGCAGTGAGTCTGATCTGTGTGTGGAGTAGGTGGGGCAGTGATGCTGATCTGTGTGTGGAGTAGGTGGGGCAGTGAGGCTGATCTGTGTGTGGAGTAGGTGGGGCAGTGAGTCTGATCTGTGTGTGGAGTAGGTGGGGCAGTGAGGCTGATCTGTGTGTGGAGTAGGTGGGGCAGTGAGTCTGATCTGTGTGTGGAGTAGATGGGGCAGCGAGTGATCTGTGTGTGGAGTAGGTGGGGCAGTGAGGCTGATCTGTGTGTGGAGTAGGTGGGGCAGTGAGTCTGATCTGTGTGTGGAGTAGGTGGGGCAGTGAGGCTGATCTGTGTGTGGAGTAGGTGGGGCAGTGAGGCTGATCTGTGTGTGCAGTAGGTGGGGCAGTGAGTCTGATCTGTGTGTGGAGTAGATGGGGCAGCGAGTGATCTGTGTGTGGAGTAGGTGGGGCAGTGAGGCTGATCTGTGTGTGGAGTAGGTGGGGCAGTGAGTCTGATCTGTGTGTGGAGTAGGTGGGGCAGTGATGCTGATCTGTGTGTGGAGTAGGTGGGGCAGTGACTCTGATCTGTGTGTGGAGTAGGTGGGGCAGTGAGTCTGATCTGTGTGTGGAGTAGGTGGGGCAGTGAGTCTGATCTGTGTGTGGAGTAGGTGGGGCAGTGACGCTGATCTGTGTGTGGAATAGGTGGGGCAGTGAGTCTGATCTGTGTGTGGAGTAGGTGGGGCAGTGAGGCTGATCTGTGTGTGGAGTAGGTGGGGCAGTGATGCTGATCTGTGTGTGGAGTAGGTGGGGCAGTGAGGCTGATCTGTGTGTGGAGTAGGTGGGGCAGTGAGTCTGATCTGTGTGTGGAGTAGGTGGGGCAGTGAGGCTGATCTGTGTGTGGAGTAGGTGGGGCAGTGAGTCTGATCTGTGTGTGGAGTAGATGGGGCAGCGAGTGATCTGTGTGTGGAGTAGGTGGGGCAGTGAGGCTGATCTGTGTGTGGAGTAGGTGGGGCAGTGAGTCTGATCTGTGTGTGGAGTAGGTGGGGCAGTGAGGCTGATCTGTGTGTGGAGTAGGTGGGGCAGTGAGGCTGATCTGTGTGTGCAGTAGGTGGGGCAGTGAGTCTGATCTGTGTGTGGAGTAGGTGGGGCAGTGACTCTGATCTGTGTGTGGAGTAGGTGGGGCAGTGAGTCTGATCTGTGTGTGGAGTAGGTGGCGCAGTGAGTCTGATCTGTGTGTGGAGTAGGTGGGGCAGTGAGGCTGATCTGTGTGTGGAGTGTGTGTGGAGTAGGTGGGGCAGTGAGGCTGATCTGTGTGTGGAGTAGGTGGGGCAGTGAGGCTGATCTGTGTGTGGAGTAGGTGGGGCAGTGAGGCTGATCTGTGTGTGGAGTAGGTGGGGCAGTGAGGCTGATCTGTGTGTGGAGTAGGTGGGGCAGTGAGTCTGATCTGTGTGTGGAGTAGATGGGGCAGCGAGTGATCTGTGTGTGGAGTAGGTGGGGCAGTGAGGCTGATCTGTGTGTGGAGTAGGTGGGGCAGTGAGTCTGATCTGTGTGTGGAGTAGGTGGGGCAGTGATGCTGATCTGTGTGTGGAGTAGGTGGGGCAGTGACTCTGATCTGTGTGTGGAGTAGGTGGGGCAGTGAGGCTGATCTGTGTGTGGAGTAGGTGGGGCAGTGAGTCTGATCTGTGTGTGGAGTAGGTGGGGCAGTGACGCTGATCTGTGTGTGGAATAGGTGGGGCAGTGAGTCTGATCTGTGTGTGGAGTAGGTGGGGCAGTGAGTCTGATCTGTGTGTGGAGTAGGTGGGGCAGTGATGCTGATCTGTGTGTGGAGTAGGTGGGGCAGTGAGTCTGATCTGTGTGTGGAGTAGGTGGGGCAGTGATGCTGATCTGTGTGTGGAGTAGGTGGGGCAGTGACTCTGATCTGTGTGTGGAGTAGGTGGGGCAGTGAGGCTGATCTGTGTGTGGAGTAGGTGGGGCAGTGAGGCTGATCTGTGTGTGGAGTAGGTGGGGCAGTGAGGCTGATCTGTGTGTGGAGTAGGTGGCGCAGTGAGGCTGATCTGTGTGTGGAGTAGGTGGGGCAGTGAGTCTGATCTGTGTGTGGAGTAGGTGGGGCAGTGAGGCTGATCTGTGTGTGGAGTAGGTGGGGCAATGAGGCTGATCTGTGTGTGGAGTAGGTGGGGCAGTGACTCTGATCTGTGTGTGGAGTAGGTGGGGCAGTGAGTCTGATCTGTGTGTGGAGTAGGTGGCGCAGTGAGTCTGATCTGTGTGTGGAGTAGGTGGGGCAGTGAGGCTGATCTGTGTGTGGAGTAGGTGGGGCAGTGAGGCTGATCTGTGTGTGGAGTGTGTGTGGAGTAGGTGGGGCAGTGAGGCTGATCTGTGTGTGGAGTAGGTGGGGCAGTGAGGCTGATCTGTGTGTGGAGTAGGTGGGGCAGTGAGGCTGATCTGTGTGTGGAGTAGGTGGGTCGTGAGGCTTATCTGTGTGTGGAGTAGGTGGGGCAGTGAGGCTGATCTGTGTGTGGAGTAGGTGGGGCAGTGAGGCTGATCTGTGTGTGGAGTAGGTGGGGCAGTGAGGCTGATCTGTGTGTGGAGTAGGTGGGTCGTGAGGCTTATCTGTGTGTGGAGTAGGTGGGGCAGTGAGGCCGATCTGTGTGTGGAGTAGGTGGGGCTGGCATAGTTGAAAGATTGTATTGTAATATGATTTGAATGGAATGAGAAAAGCGGCTCAGTGCCTGACACTTAGGATTCTCCTAGCCAGGTCAGAGCCAGGTAAAGGGAAGTTTCGAGAACATTTTTTAATAATTCATGTTAGAGCAACAGAGCCACTCGACAAGACTGCGAACAGCATCACAGAGTCAGGGGGATGTAACAAAGCAATTCATATGATCCTTTAACTGTGGATAAAAACTTCACACATCTCTGTGAATCACTGATGTTACACAATGAACTGCATCCAGTAGGGATGTTAATAAAGCCAGAGCAATGTAACCCTGCTGCAGCCCTGGCACACTGCACCCTCTCTGTCTGGAATGCAGGGGAAACAGGAAGCCAGAGCAATGTAACCCTGCTGCAGCCCTGGCACACTGCACCCTCTCTGTCTGGAATGCAGGGGAAGCAGGAAGCCACAGCAATGTAACCCTGCTGCAGTCCTGGCACACTGCACCCTCTCTGTCTGGAATGAGGGGGAAGGAGGAAGCCACAGCAATGTAACCCTGCTGCAGCCCTGGCACACTGCACCCTCTCTGTCTGGAATGAGGGGGAAGGAGGAAGGCAAATGTTCCATTCTCTACAAAGCGAAATTCCCCCAATATTAAATGCTGGTGTGTTTTTGGAAATTAGTGGAATTGAAAGTAGTTTGTGGTAAAGCCTGCATTGACAAAAGTCAGACTCAGTTCCAAAATACTGTGGTGCTACAAGAATGGGATGTAACTAAGAACCTTCCATTAGTTACATAGGGCTCAAACGGGCAGGTTTGAAGGAAACACATGCTATAGTAAACATGTGCGTTTATTTTAAAACATAACACCTGGCACTGCACCAGGGTAAATAAAGCTGTTGACAAGCTGTGCTTTACAAGGTGAGATATACAAATGGCCACAATGTATTCTGGGTCATCACAAGATTATGTATTTGTTTATGTATATATTTATCTATTTAAACCACACACTAACCCCCTCCCCTTTTATAACCCGTATTGCAGATGCAAAACGTTTGGTAAGATAGCTCTGCACAGCAGCTGCAGCAGCACCTTGTGTATGCAGTGCAGGATGACAGTTGTGTATGCAGTGTAGTGCAAGATGACAGTTGTGTATGCAGTGCAGGATGAGTTGTGTATGCAGTGCAGTGCAGGATGACAGTTGTGTATGCAGTGCAGTGCAGGATAACAGTTGTGTATGCAGTGCAGTGCAGGATGACAGTTGTGTATGCAGTGCAGTGCAGGATGACAGTTGTGTATGCAGTGCAGTGCAGGATAACAGTTGTGTATGCAGTGCAGTGCAGGGTGACAGTTGTGTATGCAGTGCAGGATGACAGTTGTGTATGCAGTGCAGTGCAGGATGACAGTTGTGTATGCAGTGCAGTGCAGTGCAGGATGACAGTTGTGTATGCAGTGCAGTGCAGGATGACAGTTGTGTATGCAGTGCAGTGCAGGATGACAGGTATTGAAGAATGGGAAACACTTCAACATACTTATTTTTCTTTTCTTACTTTATTTGATAAATCTTTGACACATTCACAGTCACAAATATTATAGAGAATTTCACAACTCCAAGTGTCTCTTGAACATCACATTTTTAGAATTCACACCCCATGTTAAACCCCATTTCCTTGATATTCCACTTGTCTTGCTTTGTAAAGTCACTGATATTTGAGGATGACAAAGCAGAAGAGCAGCAACACTGTCCAGACAGCAAGAGCTGACCATGGCCTCTATTCACAAAGCTTCCCCCAGCACTCATTTAAAGAATGTTTCTCGTTATGAAATGAAGCTGCTATTCTTGAAACGGTTCTGGACTATTGATGGTTACAAGAGCAGTTTCAGGAATAGCAAACTTGATTTTATTCCTAAAAACAGACTGATTTTTTTAAAAAACTAATCAGTTCAAGCTTTGTGAATATGGGACACATTTTCAAAGCCTTTACTTCAGTCTTTATTGATTTTCTGAAAGAGGTAAAACACCTGTTAATTTTACAAAAACAGAACCAAACTACTAAGTAATATAATCAACGTTCTCTCCCGCAGACCCACAGAGTTTGTTTCTCATTTTGTAACATTAAATTATTTTTTTCTCCTTTAAAAAAATAGGAGTTAATTAAAGACAACAATGTGCTTTCCCTCCCCTCAATAAATCAGGAGGCTGCAAAGATTTAAGTGTGAGGCCATGGGAAGGTCAGGGAGGATGTGAGTCACAGCGAGTCCTGAAGTGAAACCCAGAGACCTGGAGAAAGCAAGACACAGAACACGCCAACACTCACACACACACGCGCTCACAAACATGCACACAGACACACACACACACGTGCACGCACACAAGACAGGAATGTATGACCTGCCAGTAATTTTCCTGGCAGTCAATAGTTATTATACACTATTATCTAATTATTTATCACTTTTTTATTGTCATCTTGTGTATGATGAATATTCCTGCATTTTAATTGGGCCGGCCTTTCTAATCATTCTGAGTGATTTTGGGCTCTGTTGTTCCAAAATTGAGTTGTTCTCTAAATCTGACTACCTTACTTTATGCTTGTCTGGAGAATCTTAACTACTGGGGCTGAATATTTAAATTATGTTACAATGCGACCTTTCAACTCTGCCCTACTCTCTATAAAGGTAATGTAGGTGGGCATAGTTGGTCACACTGTCAGATGATTTGAATGGAATAAGGAAGGCTCTTTCCTGTATGAAAGATGCACACATTATGATAAGCGTGCAGTTAATATATATATATATATATATATATATATATTTTTTTTTTTAAAATGGTAATTATTTTTCATGAAGAAAACGCAGTTGATATCACATGAGGTGTGTTTTCCAGTTCCCAGGTGAGTGCCCTGCTCTGGGGAGGCTGCTGGCCCTCGGGTCTGCAGTGTTGAAGTGTTGAGAGACGCAATGCTGCTACAGTGGTTGTAATGCTCTGGAAAGGACAGGGCTCTATAACATGGGAACTACAAGTGACGGCCAATAATGAAGTATTCAGTGTGGAAGCTGTTTCAGCGTTAATGGAATTACCACAGCGGGTTTATTTGTAGGATCAGCTTGTCAACTGCACATGTTTTCTATGAGTTTTGGATCCTATGCAGGTCCACTAGTGTAATTTTGCTCAGTGTAAGGTCCTAACTTTGCATCCATGTTTAATGTGCACTCCATCTCATACAGCGTCAGTCTTCACTGTGGGGTTTAGCACTGTGAGATACATGTTAAAAGATGATACAGTTTAAAGAGGGCACTCGCATTACAAAACAGACGCAAGTGAAGTTTCATTCAGGTGCAATTCTTCCTGTCCTTTGCTTGCTGTAAGTGTTGTTTCCCTCCTCATCTCCAAGACCTCCTCCCGAAGCAGGAAGCTGGGAGAGGATGACAGGAAGTGACCCGGGTCCTGCGTCAGCGCCTGCTCGCTGGCCTGCCTGACCCCTGTGACCTCTCAGCTCCGCGGCCCGGGGTCGTGGCTGCCATGACCTCGTCCAGGAAGCTGTGAGGGAGACACGGGGAGGAGGGGAAGAGGGGGTTACAGTACAGAAACTACTGGCCTGCAAGAGCAGGCAGCTTCTAAAGGAATTGGAAAAGCCTTTATTAAAATCTCCTTCCTATTTGAGCCAATCTTTGAGTGGTTCTGGGTTGTGTTGCTCCCACATCGAGTTATTCCAATTCTTCTCTAAATCTGCCGTTACCTGGCTTTGAACTTACATTGAGCTTTTCTGGGGAATCCTAAGCGCCAGGTACTGAAGAGCCTTCCTCATTCCATTCAAATCATCTGACAGTGTGACCATTCAACTATGCCCACCTGCATTACCTTTATAGAGAGTAGGGCAGAGTTGAAAGGTCGCATTGTAACAATTTAAATATTCAGCCCCAGTAGTTAAGATTCTCCAGACAAGCATAAAGTAAGGTAGTCAGATTTAGAGAACTCAATTTTGGAACAACAGATCCCAAAATCACTCAGAATAATTAGAAAGGCCGGCCCAATTAAAATGCAGGAATATTCATCATACACAAGACGACAATAAAAAAGTGATAAATAATTAGATAATAGTGTATAATAACTATTGACTGCCACGAATAAAGCAACTCTATTAAAACAAGCAGGCAAATAACATCCATCCCCATCACTACTGCTGTAAACTAAAAATCAGAGCCGCCAGTGTGATGAAAAAGTGGATGAGCACGACTGATATATACAGAACAAGAGAGAATCAATATGTACGGAACAATAGAGAATCAATATGTACGGAACAGTAGAGAATCAATATGTACGGAACAAGAGAGAATCAATATGTACGGAACAGTATAGAAGAAGAATGACCAAGTTGCATGATAATTTCATAAGCGATTATCCAGATATCTGCAAAAATGTAAGTGTGACATACAGATTGCTCAGTCATGTGAACACTCTGTATCCCCAGAATCTGCTATTCTCAGTGCCCTCTGTTCAGTCATGTGAACACTCTGTATCCCCAGAATCTGCTATTCTCAGTGCCCTCTGTTCAGTCATGTGAACACTGAGTTTCATGGCAAGCGGTTTCCCACAGATATGGAGAGATGTGTCTAGTGGGCCTCCACTATATCCCCTTCACAGGGAGTGTCACCCCCAACTATAGACAGGTGGGGTTAAGAGATGACTGATAACCAGCGAGAATGTTATTTCAGTACAAACATATGATTTCCACAGTGTATTTATCACACATGTACAGAGATGGATGCCAGTCACCTACAGCTATGGCCAAAAGTTTTGCATCACCCTAGAAAATGAACAAATTTTGCTTCAGAAAGTCTTAAGAAACCTGCTGAAAACAATAACGTTATGTCAACACATTGAATTACACAACGCTTTGGAGTTTTCCACATACTTAACGAAAAACTGACACATTTTAAAATGTCACATTTCGAAATCTAACATGAAATACGGTATTACTATTATGGTTTCCGGTAGACACTTGCGATATCATTTTCTAGTTCTTTGACTACATGATGTTAAACAAAATATCTAAATTATGTTAATTATGTCTCAATCCTAAAATTCTAGGTGATGCAAACTCTTTGGCTAGAGCTGTAGCTTTACCACTGGTGTGCTACCCTTTAGTACCCCACCCTGAGGCCTGCAGTATATATTATATTATATATACAGTGCCTTGCAAAAGTATTCAGACCCCTGACCAATTCTCTCATATTACTGAATTACAAATGGTACATTGAAATTTCATTCTGTTTGATATTTTATTTTAAAACTCTGAAACTCAAAATCAATTATTGTAAGGTGACATTGGTTTTATGTTGGGAAATATTTTTAAGAAAAATAAAAAACTGAAATATCTTGCTTGCATAAGTATTCAACCCCTGTGCTGTGGAAGCTCCCAGTTTACACCGATGAAAGAAATTGCCCGAACGAGGACACAGTTACCTTACCATTGGCCTCCACCTGTGAACCATTAAAGTTGCTGTCACATTTTCTGGATAAAAACCCCACTGTTGTAGGATCATTGGTCAGGCTGTGAATCTGAAGGAAAATGAAGACCAAAGAGCATTCTACAGAAGTTAGAGATAAAGTAATACAAATGCATAGATTAGGGAAAGGGTACAAAATAATATCCAAGTGTTTGGATATCCCAGTGAGCACATTTGGATCAATAATCAGGAAGTGGAAGCTGCATCACACCACCCAGGCACTGCCAAGAAAAGGCTGTCCCTCAAAACTCAGCGCTCAAACAAGAAGGAGACTTGTGAGAGAAGCCACAGAGAGGCCAACAATCACTTTGAAGGAGCTACAGAGTTCAGTGGCTGGGAGTGGAGTAATGGTGCACCAGTCAGCCATATCAAGAGCTCTGCATAACACTGGCCTGTATGGGAGGGTGGCAAGAAAGAAGCCGTTACTCAAAAAGTACCATCTGAAAGCACGTCTGGCGTTTGCCAGAAAGCATGAGAGTGACCCAGCTGCGATGTGGGAAAAGGTTTTGTGGTCAGATAAGACCAAGATAGAGCTTTTTGGCCAAAACTCAAAGCGCTATGTGTGGCGCAAACCTAACACTGCCTATGCCTCAAGACACACCATCCCTACAGTGAAGTATGATGGTGGCAGCATCATGCTGTGGGGATGCTTCTCATCAGCAGGGACTGGGCATCTTGTTAAAATTGAAGGAAGAATGGATGGAGCAAAATACAGGGAAAGTCCTGATCTCAATCCCATTGACAATCTGTGGCACTATTTGAAAATTGCGGTCCAAAAGCGTCGTCCAACCAACCTGAACAACCTGGAGCAAATCTGCCAAGAAGAATGGGCCAAAATCACTCCGACACTGTGTGCAAAGCTGGTACATACTTACTCCAAAAGACTTACAGCTGTTATTGCAGCAAAAGGTGGCTCTACCAAATATTAATGTGTGGGGGATATTTCAGTTTTTTTATTTTTCTTAAATATATTTCCCAACATAAAACCAATGTCCCCTTACAATAATTGATTTTGAGTTTCAGTGTTTTAAAATAAAATATCAAACAGAACGAAATTTCAATGTACCATTTGTAATTCAGTAATATGAGAGAATTGGTCATATATATATATATCAATAAATAATACAGTTCTGATGAAGCTGAGAGCGGCTTTGTTTGCTTCCTTGCCTCCCTGGGTCTCCTGCACAGATCCTGCAGACCTGCTCCTAACGAGGAACAGTGTCGTCTAACACAGGCCGATAAAACATTCATCGCAACCCAATCCCTGCCTGGCTGTCCACAAAGGGCACTCTGGGGGCTATCTGATCCACCATGGACGTACACTACTGTGTGTGTGAAAACAGCCGCCGCCACGGTCTCTACTGTAAAGACTACACACTGTGCACTGGCAGGGTCAGAGAGGGCTCTGGGTACAAGATAGTCAAGCTATTGTGCTGGGAAACTAATCCGTTCAGGCAGGGAGGCAGCCTGTAAAACACAATCTCCAATCTGCGGCAAGCAAACTGTACTGAGTTCTGCTATCCAGAGACCTGCGCAGCCGTGTCACTGCCGTTTTAAAAGGGTGTTTCTTCCTTCAGGTGCTTGTGTTGAAGGTTAAAATAAAAAATAAAAAAAAGCTATTATGAGGTGTTCAGATTTTGTTGTGACATATGTTTGTACGTACACAAGCACAACGTGCAAGAAGTCACTCTTATAATCACAAGCATGTGTAATAATATATATATATATATATATATATATATATATATATATATATATACACACACTACCGGTCAAAAGTTTTAGAACACCTCCATTTTTCCAGTTTTTATTGAAAGTTACGCAGTTTAATGTCTCAATGTACTCTGAAATTAAAGCATAGAACAAATAAACAATTGGAGATAAAAAAAGAAATCATGGAATCGTTTTGTTTAACAAAATTTAATCTAAATTTTTGACTCATCAAAGTAGCCACCTTTTGCAGATATAACAGCCGAACACACTCGTGGCATTCTTTCTACAATGGAAATCAAATATTGTTCGGAAAGTTCTTCCCAACACTGTTGCAGAAGTTCCCACAAATGTGTTGAACTTGTAGGTTGCTTTGCTTTCACCCTTCTGTCCAGTTCATCCCAAACCAGCTCGATGGGGTTTAAGTCTGGAGACTGTGCTGGCCATTCCATGATTTGAAGCCTACCGTCTTGTTCTTTTCTTCTAAGGTAGTTCTGACATTGCCTGGAGGTATGTTTTGGGTCATTATCGTGCTGTAGGATGAACCCCTGACCAACTAGGCGTATACCAGAGGGTATTGCATGGCGCTGCAAAATGCTGTGGTAGCAGTTTTGGTTCAGGGTGCCACTCACTCTGTGCAAGTCGCCGACTCTGGATCTAGCAAAAGAGCCCCAGACCATCACGCTTCCTCCTCCATGTTTGACAGTTGGTGTCACACACCTTTCGCCTACTCGACGGCGTACAAAAACCCTGCGTGATGAACCGAAGATTTCAAATTTTGATTCATCGGTCCATAAGACCTTCTTCCAGTCTTCAGTAGTCCACTGGCGGTGCTTCATGGCCCAGACAAGCCTCTTTTTCTTATTTTGCCATCTTAGCAGTGGCTTTCTTACTGCCACTCGACCTGTCAAACCTGCAGCTCGAAGTCTTCTCTTCACAGTTGAAACTGAGACTTGCTTACTTCGACCAGTGTTAAGCTGTGCTTGAAGCTGTTGTCCTGTGAGCCGCCTATCACGCAAGCTGTTGACTCTCAGAAACTTGTCTTCTGATTCTGTTGTGGCTTTGGGTCTGCCAGACCTCTTCCTGTCAGAGTTTCCTCCAGTTTCCAAGTGCCTTTTGATGGTGTAGGAAACTGTACTCACTGACACCTTGGCTTTCTTTGCAATTTCTTTAAAGGAAAGACCTACACTTTTAAGGGTTATAATGGTCTGTCTGTCTTCCTTTGTTAATTGCCTTTTTCTCGCCATTATGAGAGCAATATACTACTTCCTGCAGTACAATACTGTCCAAATAATGCTTAAGAGGGTGTAGTAACACAGTCTGTTCCAACACTGTAGGAATTGTTAGCATCAACTTTCAAGGCTTAATTTACTTCCATTGCTGCAGAACAGCTGTAAGTTGTTAACCCATTACTTGTTCCCTGAAAAAGGCCTTTTTGTATAACTCTGAAATGTACATTATTTTTCAGTTTTTGGTAACCTAAACTTTTTTTTTTTAACCTCTGGCAGTTTACCGCTTACCTTTGTACCATTTCAGGTTATTCACTGGACTTGAACTGCTTAAATTTCAATAAAAACTGGAAAAATGGGGGTGTTCTAAAACTTTTGACCGGTAGTGTATATATATATATATATAACCCTCCAGACTAGGTCCTTGGTTCAATTAAACAGCTAAGAGCATGGCTGGAACAATTAAACCACTAGGCATGTCCCTAAGCAGCTTCTTATCTGATTAAAGCACTTACACCTGAATGGTAGAATTGTCTCCAGGACCCAAGCTGCCCATGCCTATTGCAGCACTGTGCTAACGCACTGGGTATCTTCTTGCTGTTGATTACTGATTGACCGAGTCTGAGCCCCAGACTGGCCCAGCCGGTCAGACTGCAGCATAATGAAAACACAGGATTAGCACGGCTCTGTGAGGGTGACAGAGCATTAGCAGGAATCACCTGATGTACACGGCTGGAGATAGAACACGCTAATCCTAGGGAGAAGCCTTCAGACTGCATTAACAGAGGTGCCCGGATTGCACTACTCTCTTAGGGCACGATCACAAAGGATACAGTGCTAGAATGGAGGCATGTTTGGATTTGCAGTGTAGATACAAACACACACACTAAAGGAAGTGCTCCCTATAGCACTAATCTTGGACTACCTAATAGCATTTCTATCAGCACCATGAAACCAGTCTGTAAAACTCAATCTTGACTAACTGGGGCTGCAGCCGGTACAATCTGCAATCTAATCTGTAAAGATGCACACATTACAGTGAGTGTGGAATGGAGTTCTCAGTGGAATTTGTAGGGTTTTTTTGGTACGATCGCTCATAAAAGACCTCAGTGCTACACTTCCCACTGGAAGATTTCATGGACATTGAAAACACAAGAGAGCTCTCGGAATCACAATAGAGCTCTCAGAATCATGTCTAATCTCAAAGTACATCCGGTACTCCAGTGTAACCATGAACCTGTCCCCCTGGAACACTCTGTCTCTAGTGGAAAATGTTGCAGGGGGGACAGGTTCATGGTTACACACTGGAGTACCAGATGTACTTAACAGAGGTTAGATGTGATTCTGAGAGCTCTATCGAGGGGTACTTTAATCTTCAGCATTTAAAAATGATACAACGTGAAATCAAGATAGTCAAGTTAAGATAACTCTGATATTTCAACTCTGATATTATATAACTTTGTTTGAAACAAACATGAATGGATTTTCCTTTGTTAACTTTACTAAGAAGACCTGCTTTATCTACAGACAGTGGAATATGGAGCTGGAGGCAGGTACAGGGTGCCTGATGACTCTCCGTGTCTCTGCAGTAACGAAAGCTGTGACACAAGACACCGTCCTGCGCTGAATAATTGAAGGCTCCGAGGTGGGGGGGGGGGGAGGGCTACAGATTTCTACAGTTACAGCCATGGGGGGGTGGGGGGGCTGAAAAACATCGTTGAAAGAGAAGCTACTATTCTCGACACTCCGTCTCTCCCAGCATTCCCACTCTCTCTCGTCTGCCACATCTCCTGTACTAAGTTGGGCTAGTCGATATCAAACTACTGGCGAGACTTTCTGATGGTCAGACAACACTAGTTTGATATCCATGACTACAGATGCATCAATAAAATCGATTGATTGAATACTGATTACTGATCACCATGGCTTTTCTTGTGTGAGCCGGAGTTAAAAATGCATTGATTGATTTATAGCTACCCAGCAACTGTTGCCTTCCTTGGTCCTGTTTGTATTTGTTTTGTGATGAGAGACGGCAGAATCTAATGAAACCCAAGCTATCTTCATGCTTTTCAATATTGAAGTATTCTCCAGGCATTGATTATTGTTGATTAGCTGCCCGATACTCCATAAGGAAACTGACTGCTGATTGCACCTCTGTTTGTGACACACACCTCATTCTAATAGAAGTGAAGCACAGAAATGTTTCAGCCATGCTTGCATCAGCGTTAAACTGCAGAGTATTGAAATATACAGCTAGGTTTAGCATCACCCTATAGAATTAACTCATTTAGCTTCATAAAGTTGAATGAAACCTGCTGAATAATGTTAGGTTAACATATTGAATAACATACCGCTTTGGAGTTTTCCTTATACTTAACAAAAAACTGTCAAATTGAAAAATGTGACATTTCCAAATCTAACACGAAATACTGTACTACTATTATGGCTTCTGGTATTTTGCGATATCATTTGGTAGTTTCTTTGATTACATGATGTTAAATAAAATATCTCAGTTATGTTCATATAGTTGTTATTATGTCTCAATCCTAAAATTCTAGGTGATGCTAAACTTTTGGCCAGAGCTGTAGGGAGCAGAATGGAAAGGCAGTTGACTGCGGAGGTTCCAGCACAGCTGCAGTATTGAAGAACACACACAAGCTGTTTTTATATGGGTGATTACAGAATCAGCGTGAGTCACACTGCCATACTTACAGTGTACACAGCGATGTACATAAACATTTCATATTTAAGAACATTACAAATACCACTATAAATAGCGTACATGCAATCAATGACCGTTAAGGATTGGTCAGTATTTCAGCGCATCCTATCTAGTGTGCAGACGTCATCCTGCCCCTAGAACACAGAGCACATCTCTGAAGTTAAAGCCACCCTGTTCACACACTCCTCAGTATCAGACAGAACTCTTGAGTAGCAAGTTAATACGTTGTGTGTCTCCTATTACCACCGAAACTGCACGACAGGGCATCTCTTAAGCAATAAGGGACGCCCTGCACGCTTCGCATTAATAACTTAGAACAGATTTCCTTTTTAAAATAGATGTGGACTACTTTTAGTAGCTTTAATACCCTTATTATTTTGTTAAACTTTTTATTTCTAGTAAGTTGTCACCTAGAAACAGGAATGCATGATTGAGTGAAGCTATGGACACACTTTTGCAATGTTTTCAACAGTGTTTATCTCAGAATGCATTTATTTTCCCAGGATGAGAAAAAACTGCAAACAGTTTATGTTGGACACAGATTTTTTTTTGTATTTTTTTCACTTCAAGCCCAAGGACAGACTGCTGACACACGCTGGATTGAGCAATATACAGGAACATGAACTATATGCAGAAGTAGAATCAACTCACAAACAGGTGCTGTTACTGGACTGTGTTCTACTGCTCGGTTACTCATTTGAGGGCTGTGTTGAAATCATTTCATATTTCAAAACCACAGCAGTAAGCAGAAAAACAACATTGCACTTCGGGGTGCATGAATAGTGCATTGAATCACGACAGAGCTCTCAGAATCATGTCTATTCTCCAAGTACAGCCGGTACCCCTGAGTGTAACCATTAACCTGTCCCCACCCCTGCAACACACTGCCCCTAGTGGATGTATGAAATGCATCAGTAAGAAACGCCACACAGAACCAATGTGGTATTCTCTCCCATCCACTAGGGGGCAGGTTCCTGGTTACACGCTGGGGTACCGAATGATCATTTAGAGCCGTGGTGTCCAATACGTTCGCCACTCACCACATGTGGTGAATCGACCACAGATGTGGCAAATTGATGCTTTTCATCAGTTATATATATATATATATATATATATATATATATTTTCTTAATTTCGAAACAATATTCGAAATTTACGTTAATGTGTGTGGACAGTTTGAAAAGCATTTCCAAAGCGCTCGAGTTTGATAGGAAGTTTCCTCTTGGCAACCGAAATCGAGTCGATGAAATCGCTCGTCTGAAGTCAAATATGAATCAGCAGCTGGTGACTTTGGCTGGATACAAAGCGGTGTGGATTCTGAACAGAAGACAAAAAACGACATCATGCAGAAGGTTCGAAATCTGCAGCTGAGTCAACAGATAGTTGCTCATTGATTGCAAGATTTGTTGCAAAATCTTGAAGCCCAACTGCGTGCTCAGTTGAAGAACTGTGTGTCTTTCAGTGGCATTTGACGATTCATGTGACATCCGAGACACTGCACAGCTCCTTTTCTGGACTCGTTTGGTGTCAAAAGACGTGGAGATTCAGGAAGAAATGCTGGCAATTTGCGGGCTGAAAGACCGCACTAGTGGTGTCGACATTCTTGACGCTTTCAAAGGTGTCATGGAAAAGTCTGAATTGGATTTGAAGAAGTTAGCTTCAGTCACGATGGATGGTGCACCTGCGATGATTGGACAAAAATCTGGATTTGTCAGTCTGTTGAAGCAGCATCTGACAGAGAATAGCCTTAATGGCGATGATATGGCCTTGTTTCACTGCATTTTGTACCAAGAAAATCTTTGTGCTCAAATGGCGGGGAAAGACACGCTGAAAGATTTGATGGACACGGTTATGAGACTTTCTTGCCAAGAAAGGAACACTGGCAACTTACGCTGTGATTGAGGATGAAGCGTGGCAAAGTGACTTATACCTATCCCCTGATCTGTGCCTTTCAACAACTGTGTCCCGGAGTTCTTTTGAAAGCACCTTGGTGCTCATGGTTGAGTCTTTACTTTAAAATGCACTACCCAGCAGAGGAAACCTACAGGAATTGCTGAATTTATCCTGAAATCATGTGAATCACTACAATTTAACACAGGTGGAGGCCACTTAACTTGGTGTGTGATTTTGAAGGCGATTGGTTACACCTGAGCTAATTTAGGATTGCTATTACAAGGGGGGTGGACACTTATCCAACCAAGCTATTTCAGTTTTTATTTTTAATTAATTTTCTCCAAATTTCTAAAATATTTTTTTCACTTGGAAGTTGGGGTAGGATGTGTAGATAAATGAAAAAAAAAACTTTTTAATGCATTTTAAATTCCAGGCTATAAGGCAACAAAAGGTGAACATTTTGAAAGGGGGTGTTGACTTTCTATAGGCACTGTATCTGTAAATCAATTTGAGATATCTGTTTAATTTTTAGATATCTCTAACTGATTTACAGATATCTTAAAATGAATTGTATATATCTTAAAAACTGCACAATTAAAGATATCTGTAATTCAATTTGAGATATCTCGAAATGATTTGGAGATATCTTTAAATATTTCAAGGAGTATCATACGCTGAAGATTTAGACACTCTCACTCCCTCCACCCCCACCACCTGTTGGACCGGCAGAGCATTTTAGAACTCACTACTCAAAGGGTTAAATGCCCCTTACTTGGCATACATTTTGTTGTGCCCCCCCCCCATCAAGCACCAAAATTGTACTTTCAGATACAATGTATAAAAGTTGAAAACACTTTTTGTATCATAAATGTAACATTTAAAACCAGTCTATAAATCTCTTTTTTTTTTTTTTAAAACTTGGGAGCCAACATTTAGCTGACAACTCAAAGCCGGATTTCCAAAAAATAAAGCAGTGAAGTTAAATCCTTTTTTTAAACTTGCCGATTCAACTTTTACCTAACAGATAAATCTGAAAAACACGAACGTTCAGCAATTAAATTTGAAGAAATGAAACTGTGTTTTCACAAAAGCATTTAAACTAGTACAGAAGCATTTAAACTAGAAAGGAAGGGGGGAGAAAACAAAAAAACAGAAGGGAGACTACATCAAAACAAGAGCAACAACTCAGGTAAGACCACTATTAAATGTATTTATCTTAATGCTAGAAGTCTCAGAAACAAAATGTTAGAACTTGAAGCTACTGCACTAACAAGTAACTACGATGTGATAGGTGTTACAGAAACTTGGTTGTCTGAGAGTGATGGAGACGAATATAATATTAGTGGGTACACACTGTATAGGAAAGACAGGCAGGACAGAAGAGGCGGAGGGGTAGCGCTATACATAAGAAATAGTCTTGAAGCCCAAGTGTTAAATCAGGACAAAGAAAACAATGCAGAATCAATATGGGTCAGAATAATGGACAAAAATTCAAAGGGCATAATAATAGGAGCATGCTATAGACCGCCAAATTCAGACGCTGAGCAAAATAATCTGTTATACAATGACATTCGAAATGCGTGTAGAAAAGGAGAAGCCATACTAATGGGGGATTTCAACTTCCCCTGTATAAAATGGGAAAACCCGATGGGGGGCACGACGGACGAAATTGAAATGGTGGAAATGACAAATGACTGCTTCCTAACGCAATTTGTCAAGGCACCGACTAGAGGGGAGGCATGCCTTGACTTAGTCTTTTCAAATAATGAAGACAGAATAACTAAAACAGAGGTCAGAGAGCCATTGGCAAACTCAGACCACAACATGGTCTCATTTGAAATATTTTTTAAAACCCCAAAAGTAATGACTAAAGCTAAGGTTTATAATTTTAGAAAAGCAAACTACGAAGGTATGAAACAGAGACTAACAGAAGTAGATTGGAGTAAAATAGAGAAAACATCCACAAAAAAAGGGTGGCTGTTTTTTAAAAATGTAGTACTAGAGGCACAAAACAATTACATCCCAAAAGTAGACAAATCTAAATCTAAAACAAAATGGCCAAAATGGTTTAATAGATCAATTAAAAAAAATATTCAGCGAAAAAAGGCACTTTACAGAGCGTTTAAAAGGGACCAAAAACAAAGCACACAGAAAGAGTACTTGGAACTGCAAACACAAGTCAAAAAGGAAGTTAGAAAGGCCAAGAGAGAGATAGAAATCAATATTGCTAAGGGGGCTAAAACCAATTCCAAAATGTTTTTCCAATATTATAACAGCAAGAGAACATTCAAAGAGGAGGTTAAATGTCTAAGAGACACAAATGGCAAAATCATAGATGAAGAAAAAAAATAGCAAATATATTAAATGATTACTTTTCACAGGTTTTTACAAAGGAGGACACGGACAACATGCCCCACATGTCGACCTGTTCCTATCCAGTTTTAAATAACTTTAGCATAACAGAGGCAGAAGTGTTAAAGGGACTAGGAGCTCTTAAAATAAACAAATCCCCTGGGCCGGATGAGATCCTCCCAATAGTACTCAAAGAAATGAAAGAAGTTATTTACAAACCGCTAACCAAGATCATGCAACAGTCTCTTGACACAGGGGTTGTACCAACAGACTGGAAAATAGCAAATGTAATACCAATCCACAAAAAGGGAGACAAAACCGAACCAGGTAACTACAGACCAATAAGCCTGACTTCTATTATATGTAAACTTATGGAAACTATAATAAGATCCAAAATGGAAAATTACTTATATGGTAACAATATCCTGGGAGACAGCCAGCATGGTTATAGGAAAGGGAGATCATGTCTAACTAACCTACTTGACTTTTTTGAGAATGCAACATTGAAAATGGATAACTGCAAAGCATACGACATGGTTTATTTAGATTTCCAGAAAGCTTTTGACAAAGTCCTGCATAAAAGATTAATTCTCAAACTGAACGCAGTAGGGATTCAAGGAAATGCATGCACATGGATTAGGGAGTGGTTAACAGGTAGAAAACAGAAAGTACTGATTAGAGGAGAAACCTCGAAATGGAGTGAGGTAACCAGTGGAGTACCACAGAGATCAGTATTAGGTCCTCTGCTATTCCTAATCTACATTAATGATTTAGACTCTGATATAGTAAGCAAACTCGTTAAATTTGCAGACGACACAAAAATAGGAGGAGTGGCAGACACTGTTGAAGCAGCAAAGGTCATTCAAAATGATCTAGACAGCATTCAAAATTGGGCAGACACATGGCAAATGAAATTTAATAGAGAAAAGTGTAAAGTATTGCATGCGGGCAATAAAAATGTGCATTATAAATATCATATGGGTGATAAGTGAAATTGAAGAAGGGAACTATGAAAAAGACCTAGGAGTTTATGTTGACTCAGAAATGTCTTCATCTAGACAATGTGGGGAAGTTATAAAAAAAGGCCAACAAGATGCTTGGATATATTGTGAGAAGTGTTGAATTTAAATCAAGGGAAGTAATGTTAAAACTCTACAATGCATTAGTAAGACCTCACCTAGAATATTGTGTTCAGTTCTGGTCACCTCGTTACAAAAAGGATATTGCTGCTCTAGAAAGAGTGCAAAGAAGAGCAACCAGAATTATCCCAGGTTTAAAAGGCATGTCGTATGCAGACAGGCTAAAAGAATTGAATCTATTAAGAAGACTACGCGGCGATCTGATTCAAACATTCAAAATCCTAAAAGGTATAGACAATGTCAACCCGGGGGACTTCTTTGACTTGAAAAAAGAAACAAGGACCAGGGGTCATAAATGGAGATTAGATAAAGGGGCATTCAGAACAGAAAATAGGAGGCGCTTTTTTACACAGAGAATTGTGAGGGTCTGGAACCAACTCCCCAGTAATGTTGTTGAAGCTGACACCCTGGGATCCTTCAAGAAGCTGCTTGATGAGATTCTGGGATCAATAAGCTACTAACAACCAAACGAGCAAGATGGGCTGAATGGCCTCCTCTCGTTTGTAAACTTTCTTATGTTCTTATGTTCTTAAAATAAATATTTATTTTGCTAGCTATATCTGAATCTTAAAGCGCTTGATTTGGCATTGTACGTTGCAAGCTGCTCTTACACTCAGAGAGCCAATGTCTCTGCTTCCCCGCCTCCTCTGCATACTACAATGCCAAAAAATGTACACATTTCAAAACTTAAGAATTTGTTTATTAAGCTAGCAAAAACACTATTAAAATATGAATACATGGAAGCCGCATTTCAGCTCTGTTCACTGCAGTTTCACTGACACACTCGCCACTTCGAACATCCTTTTTCTGGTTCTACAAGTCCTAGAGTGATCGTCAAAGGCTCACTTGAAAGGTAAGAACTCATTATCTGTTTTTTTTTTTGTTTGTTCTTTTGCGCACCACTGCTACAGAGAAGTCTCTTTGGTAATGACAATAAAACAGGGAGCAAGTTTCTATTCCAGTACAAGCACCCCCTGTGCATTACTGAACTGTCACTTATTGACTCCTCCATTATTTAAACACACAGAAAGGTGATACAAGATGTACCCTTAACAGCCAATGAGAGTGGACTGAAACACAAGAACGCCAGGGAGCGTCAATCAAGTGCAAACTGAATGAGAACAAATATCAACAATATACAGTCAACCTTCTGGCAACTGCTGCTTAATCCCCAGGCTCTACAGGACTGCACAGACAGGCTAGATGCAGCCTTCTATACACACCTGCCCATTTCAACTCAATTGAATAATTCATTAATTGGACCTCCAATCAAGGCCCACAGCTTTCTCCATTCCATTCACATTCTCACATGGAAACTCGTGTTTAAACAGGGCTATAAATTAACCTTTTCCTGAGCTCATTTAATATACACACATTTAACAAAGACACTATTCAGCATTTATACCAGAAATAAAGTAAACAAATAAGAGAAAGAAAATGCTGCTATTGATGCAGTTGGTAGAATTCTGCACATTAATACTGCAGAATACAAATCAACACTGTCACGGGTGAGAAGTCTTCACCTCGTCACACAGCCCTGTACCAGGCAAAGTGACATTGAGAGGTCTTCACCCGGTCACACAGCCCTGTACCAGGCAGAGTGACATTGAGAGGTCTTCACCCCGTCACACAGTCCTGTACCAGGCAGAGTGACATTGAGAGGTCTTCACCTCGTCACACAGCCCTGTACCAGGCAGAGTGACATTGAGAGGTCTTCACCTCGTCACACAGCCCTGTACCAGGCTGAGTGACATTGAGAGGTCTTCACCCGGTCACACAGCCCTGTACCAGGCAGAGTGACATTGAGAGGTCTTCAACCCGTCACACAGTCCTGTACCAGGCAGAGTGACATTGAGAGGTCTTCACCTCGTCACACAGCCCTGTACCAGGCAGAGTGACATTGAGAGGTCTTCACCCGGTCACACAGCCCTGTACCAGGCAGAGTGACATTGAGAGGTCTTCACCTCGTGACATTGCCCGGGGCTTGTTGCGCAGGGAAGGACGAGGACAAAGTCATTGATTGATCTCAGTACTCAATTGGAAAGTGATAGTTGCATAATCACATTTCTAGCTAACAGCAGTTTCTAGACTGTTCCTCTCATTACACAACATCTGTAATGTACTATCGCAGGTAGGGTTACCATATGACTAATAAGAACATAAGAAAGTTTACAAACGAGAGGAGGCCATTCAGCCCATCTTGCTTGTTTGGTTGTTAGTAGCTTATTGATCCCAGAATCTCATCAAGCAGCTTCTTGAAGGAGCCCAGGGTGTCAGCTTCAACAACATTACTGGGGAGTTGGTTCCAGACCCTCACAATTCTCTGTATAAAAAAGTGCCTCCTATTTTCTGTTCTGAATGCCCCTTTATCTAATCTCCATTTGTGACCCCTGGTCCTTGTTTCTTTTTTCAGGTCAAAAAAGTCCCCAGGGTCAACACTGTCTATACCTTTTAGGATTTTGAATGTTTGAATCAGATCGCCACGTAGTCTTCTTTGTTCAAGACTGAATAGATTCAATTCTTTTAGCCTGTCTGCATACGACATGCCTTTTAAACCCGGGATAATTCTGGTCGCTCTTCTTTCCACTCTTTCTACAGCAGCAATATCCTTTTTGTAACGAGGTGACCAGAACTGAACACAATATTCTAGGTGAGGTCTTACTAATGCATTGTAAAGTTTTAACATTACTTCCCTTGATTTAAATTCAACACTTCTCACAATATATCCGAGCATCTTGTTGGCCTTTTTTATAGCTTCCCCACATTGTCTAGATGAAGACATTTCTGAGTCAACATAAACTCCTAGGTCTTTTTCATAGTTCCCTTCTTCAATTTCAGTATCTCCCATATGATATTTATAATGCAAATTTGTATTTCCTGCATGCAATACTTTACACTTTTTCTCTATTAAATTTCATTTGCCATGTGTCTGTCCAGTTCTGAATGCTGTCTAGATCATTTTAAATGACCTTTGCTGCTGCAACAGTGTTTGCCAGTCCTTCTATTTTTGTGTCATCTGCAAATTTAACGAGCTTGCTTACTATACCAGAATCTAAATCATTAATGTAGATTAGGAATAGCAGAGGACCTAATACTGATCTCTGTGGTACACCATTGGTTACCTCACTCCATTTTGAGGTTTCTCCTCTAATCAGTACTTTCTGTTTTCTACCTGTTAACCACTCCCTAATCCATGTGCATGCATTTCCTTGAATCCCTACTGCGTTCAGTTTGAGAATTAATCTTTTATGCGGGACTTTGTCAAAAGCTTTCTGGAAATCTAAATAAACCATGTTGTATGCTTTGCAATTATCCATTTTCAATGTTGCATCCCCAAAAAAGTCAAGCAGGTTGTTAGACACGATCTCCCTTTCCTAAAACCATGCTGACTGTCTCCCAGGATATTGTTACCATATAGGTAATTTTCCATTTTGGATCTTATTATAGTTTCCATAAATTTACATATAATAGAAGTCAAGCTTATTGGTCTGTAGTTACCTGGTTCAGTTTTGTCTCCGTTTTTGTGGATCGGTATTACATTTGCAATTCTCCAGTCTGTCAGTACAACCCCTGTGTCAAGAGACTGTTGCATGATCTTGGTTAGCGGTTTGTAAATAACTTCTTTCATTTCTTTGAGTACTATTGGGAGGATCTCATCCAGCCCAGGGGATTTGTTTATTTTAAGAGCTCCTAGTCCCTTTAACATTTCTGCCTCTGTTATGCTAAAATTATTTAAAACTGGATAGGAACAGGTCGACATGTGGGGCATGTTGTCCGTGTCCTCCTTTGTAAAAACCTGTGAAAAGTAATCATTTAATATATTTGCTATTTTTTTTTCTTCATCTATGATTTTGCCATTTGTGTCTCTTAGACATTTAACCTCCTCTTTGAATGTTCTCTTGCTGTTATAATATTGGAAAAACATTTTGGAATTGGTTTTAGCCCCCTTAGCAATATTGATTTCTATCTCTCTCTTGGCCTTTCTAACTTCCTTTTTGACTTGTGTTTGCAGTTCCAAGTACTCTTTCTGTGTGCTTTGTTTTTGGTCCCTTTTAAACGCTCTGTAAAGTGCCTTTTTTCGCTGAATATTTTTTTTAATTGATCTATTAAACCATTTTGGCCATTTTGTTTTAGATTTAGATTTGTCTACTTTTGGGATGTAATTGTTTTGTGCCTCTCGTACTATATTTTTAAAAAACAGCCATCTCTATTTTACTCCAATCTACTTCTGTTAGTCTCTGTTTCATACCTTCATAGTTTGCTTTTCTAAAATTGTAAACCTTAGCTTTAGTCATTACTTTTGGGGTTTAAAAAAATATTTCAAATGAGACCATGTTGTGGTCTGAGTTTGCCAATGGCCCTCTGACCTCTGATTTAGTTATTCTGTCTTCATTATTTGAAAAGACTAAATCAAGGCATGCCTCCCCTCTAGTCGGTGCCTTGACAAATTGCGTTAGGAAGCAGTCATTTGTCATTTGTGTCCATTATTCTGACCCATATTGATTCTGCATTGTTTTCTTTGTCCTGATTTAACACTTGGGCTTCAAGGCTATTTCTTATGTATAGCGCTACCCCTCCGCCTCTTCTGTCCTGCCTGTCTTTCCTATACAGTGTGTACCCACTAATATTATATTAGTCTCCATCACTCTCATACAACCAAGTTTCTGTAACACCTATCACATCGTAGTTACTTGTTAGTGCAGTAGCTTCAAGGTCTAACATTTTGTTTCTGAGACTTCTAGCATTAAGATAAATACATTTAATAGCTGTCTTACCTGAGTTGGTCGCCCTTGTTTTGATGTGGTCTCCCTTCTGTTTTTTTGTTTTCTCCCCCCTTCCTTTCTAGTTTAAATACTTCTGGACTCCATGTACACAGGCACAGTTCAGGCTGTTCAACACACGCCGTTTGGCCTTCTGGTTTTCTTTCCACCCAAGGTCTCAATTGCTTAATTGAACCAGTTATTTATCTTAATTGCTCAGTGCTAACATTTTGTTCCAGGTCTTTAAACATTGAGGATTTATTTAAAAGATACCCCAAAAAATCTGCAGGACTGTGGCTCTCCAGGACCAGGATTAGCCACCCCTGCACTAGCCTGTCTACTAAGGCCAACAAGATGCTCAGATATATTGTGAGAAGTGTTTAATTTAAATCAAGGGAAGTAATGTTAAAACTTTACAATGCATTAGTAAGACCTCACCTAGAATATTGTGTTCAGTTCTGGTCACCTTGTTACAAAAAGGATATTGCTGCTCTAGAAAGAGTGCAAAGAACAGCAATCAGAATTATCCCATGCTTCAAAGGCATGTCGTATGCAGACAGGCTAAAAGAATTGAATCTATTCAGTCCTGAACAAAGAAGACTATGCGGCAATCTGATTCAAACATTCAAAATCCTAAAAGGTATAGACAATGTTGACCCTGGGGACTTTTTTGACCTGAAAAAAGAAACAAGGACCAGGGGTCACAAATGGAGATTAGATAAAGGGGCATTCAGAACAGAAAATAGGAAGCACTTTTTTACGCAGAGAATTGTTAGGGTCTGGAACCAACTCTCCAGTAATGTTGTTGAAGCTGACACCCTGGGATCATTCAAGAAGCTGCTTGATGAGATTCTGGGATCAATAAGCTACTAACAACCAAACAAGCAAGATGGGCTGAATGGCCTCCTCTCGTTT
>NW_026708333.1:0-35000 GCF_902713425.1 Acipenser ruthenus
CAACGTGCCGTTCTACACAACCAGAGCCAAGGAGAGGATCTGCCCACTGTCTGTCCAGGGTAAGAGACAGCCAGCCTGGGCTGGAGAAACACTCAGAGAGACTTCTAGTCACTGTCAGTCATTGAGTTCACACTGAGGATGCTGAGAGAGACTTCAGTGTGAATTCAACGACTAATGCTTTGACTAGAAGACGCTGAGAAAGACATCTAGTGGAAACGTTAGTCATTGAATTTACACTGAAGACACTGAGAAAAGACTTCTAGTGGAAACGTTAGCCATTGAATTCACACTGAAGACGCTGAGAAAGACTTCTAGTGGAAACGTTAGTCATTGAATTTACACTGAAGACACTGAGAAAGACTTCTAGTGGAAACGTTAGCCATTGAATTTACACTGAAGACACTGAGAAAGACTTCTAGTGGAAACGTTAGCCATTGAATTCACACTGAAGACGCTGAGAAAGACTTCTAGTGGAAATGTTAGCCATTGAATTTACACTGAAGACGCTGAGAAAGACTTCTAGTGGAAACGTTAGCCATTGAATTTACACTGAAGACGCTGAGAAAGACCTTCTAGTGGAAACGTTAGTCATTGAATTTACACTGAAGACGCTGAGAAAGACTTCTAGAGGAAACGTTAGCCATTGAATTCACACTGAAGACGCTGAGAAAGACTTCTAGTGGAAACGTTAGCCATTGAATTCACACTGAAGACGCTGAGAAAGACTTCTAGTGGAAACGTTAGCCATTGAATTCACACTGAAGACGCTGAGAAAGACTTCTAGTGGAAACGTTAGCCATTGAATTCACACTGAAGACGCTGAGAAAGACTTCTAGTGGAAACGTTAGCCATTGAATTTACACTGAAGACGCTGAGAAAGACTTCTAGTGGAAACGTTAGTCATTGAATTTACACTGAAGACGCTGAGAAAGACTTCTAGTGGAAACGTTAGTCATTGAATTTACACTGAAGACGCTGAGAAAGACTTCTAGTGGAAACGTTAGTCATTGAATTTACACTGAAGACGCTGAGAAAGACTTCTAGTGGAAACGTTAGTCATTGAATTCACACTGAAGACGCTGAGAGCGAGTCTGCAGCGCTCAAGGCCTGTGAAAGTAGGCGAATGAGTTTTAAAACGCTGTCCTGGTTGTTTGCTCCCCTCCCCGCAGAGTAAGAGAGCGAGAGAGGCCATCGAGGCGTGCTCGGAGGCTCATCAGAGAGACCCGCGAAACATCTTCATCCTCCGAGACCGAGCAGAGGCCTTCATCCTGAACCAGGAGTACGAGAAGGGTAAGCCTTCATCCCTCCATCCATCCATCCATCCCTCCATTCTTCTATACCTCCCTCCTTCCTCCATCCCTCCCTCCCCTCCATCCATCTACTCCATCCATCTACTCATCCCTCCCTCCCCTCCATCTCTCCCTCCATCCCTCCCTCCATCCATCTACTCATCCCTCCCGCCCTCCATCTATCTATCCCTCCATCCATCTAACTGCCCCTCCCTCCTCCATCCATCTACTCGCCCCCTCCCTCCTCCATCCATCTACTCATCCCTCACTCCCCTCCATCTACCCCTCCACCCGTCCATCACTCCCCTTCACAATCGAGGAGCAGTATGTGAAAGGTAAGCCCTCACTCAGATTTCCATTGTTCTCAAACAAGGCCGTTCAGAAGCCAGACTTTGGATCGGGAATTTTTTTGTTCCAGTTTGCAGAATGTCAGAGCTGTGTTTTGTTGTGTTTTTTTGTTTTGTTTTTTTTGTTTAAATGTTGTTCTAATCCTCCCCTTCCCTCCTCCTCCCCAGCTGTGGAAGACTATCAAGAAGCCCGGGGAATTCGACGCGGAGAATCAGGAAATCAGAGAGGGGCTGGAGCGCGCCCAGAAACTCCTCAAACAGTCCCAGAAGAGAGACTACTACAAAAATCCTCGGGGTGCACAGGTACGCTGGGGTAACGGGCCGAGGCTCGAAGACGCTTTGATCCAGAGCGACTTCCAGAGACCAGGGGGGTGAACTCTGCATCATCAACAACTGCTGCTGCTGCTGCTGCTGCAGAGTCACTTCCAATAGGAGCTCGTTTGTTTGACGTCTCATCCGAAGGACGGAGCACAAGGAGGTGAAGCGACTTGCTCAGGGTCACACACACACACACACACACACACACACACACACACACACACACACACACACACACACACACACACACACACACAGGGAGTTGGTGCTAAAGATCTAACTGTCCAGTACAGGAAGGGAAGGTTACAGTAATGCGTTTCACCCCAAACAACAAACCCCCCCCCCCTCTCTCTCTCTCTCTCTCTCTCTCTCTCTCTCTCTCTCTCTCTCTCTCCCTCCCTCCCTCCCTCTCTCTCTCTCTCTCTCCCTCCCTCCCTCCCTCTCTCTCTCTCTCTCTCTCTCTCTCTCTCTCTCTCTCTCTCTCTCTCTCTCTCTCTCTCTCTCTCTCCTCTCTCTCTCTCTCTCTCTCTCTCCCTCTCCCTCCAGAAACGCAAACAAGCAGGAGATCACCAAGGCGTACAGGAAGCTGGCGCAGCAGTGGCACCCGGACAACTTCCAATCCGAGGGGCAGAAGAAGGAAGCGGAGAAGAGGTTCATCGACATCGCCTCTGCCAAAGAGGTCCTGACAGACCCAGGTAAAAACAGGGACGGAAACCAGACTCCCGTCACCCAGTCCAGGTTTTACTACCAGCTTGATCAGCCCCTAGTGTGTCTAGGTAACAAGCTCAGGTGTGTCTGATTATTAAACTCCTAGTGAAACCAGGACTGGATCAAACGGGAGTCGCACCCTGAGAACATGGCGAGAAGTTTCTTTAAGCCAGAGTCGAACCAGATAGCGTGTTTTTGTAAAAATGAAAATCCGGGGGGGGGGGGGGCGGGGTTTGTGTTTCTTTCAAAACTGCACGTTTCTAGACCTGCGTAATTCCTGGATCTTTGTGGGAGACACGTTTTATGGAGCGGTTTTGTGTTCGCTACAGTACGGTTGCTTTTAAATTAAATGTAAACAGGTGTGATAGTTTTGATTGGATGCTTCCATTGGACGGGTAAACACTGTGGCCATCGTGTTTAATTATTATTAATTATTTATTTTATTGTTTCTAGAAATGCGACAGAAATTTGACGCAGGCGAGGATCCCCTGGACCCCGAAAGCCAGCAGGGAGGAGGGGGGGGAGGAGGGAACCCCAACAGCTGGCCTTTTGAGTTTAACCCCTTCGGTTCTGGGAACTTCCACTTCAAATTTAATTACAACTGAAAACAAACCTGGGATCGCGTGGAACCTGCTGACTGAGCCGAGGGCTCTGCGAGGGAACGGTCCGAACCACTAGCCGTCTGAAAACTCTCTTCCCTGATCAACAGAAAAAAACAGAACCCTCTTCCTTTTCTTATGCTTCTATGTTGAAGGCTCGTCTTTGTTGGGGGAGATCAATTGCTTCAATCTTTAATTTTACACACACTGCTGTGCAAAAGTCTTGGACAGATTCTGGAGTTGCAATCTGTATCTGGATGTTCTGAGCTTCAACAATTTACTCAAAGCCTCCTCTAGTGTTTTTCCACGATTATAACAACTTTGACTGTTATTAATACAGCCGTAGTTCGGATGAGAAGAAACCAAGCGTGTCATTTTAGCAATCTATAATTCACATTGATCAGAATCTGCAAAAACGTGTGATCCCAACAACTCACAGTAAATATACATGAGCAGCGAAACCATCGCATTTACACAGCGACGCGTCCAGTAAAAACCCATTTCAAATGTATACATGACGTGAGGTTCTGTAGATGGCGTTGGTTGATTCTGTGGTAGTATAAACACCCTCTCCCCCGAAACAAAATGTGCAAAATGTCTCTCAAGACTTTTCCACAGCAGTATATAATGTGTAATTATATATATATATATATATATATATATATATATATATATATATATATATATATATGTTTTTGGTAAAACTCTCATCTTCCGGGTTGATTTAAACGCTGTAAAAACCAAAGCGTTTTCTTTCTTTATTTTTCTTTTAAGAAACGTTTTCTTTTTTTTCAACATTGCTTCAATCTTGATTTATGTCTGTGGGTTAGTTTTTGTTTTTTTATGAAGTAATGTTCTCATCCATAAATATTAAATCACTCCAGGGCAATTTAGAAACAGTTAAAAAAAACTACATGAATTCAGTGATAATGTTTCCACTGGACTTTTATTTTTCTCTCTCTAAGACCACTGAAGGAATTCTAGTCACTGTTTCTAATTGAATGGTTGTGAAACTAGCCGCTGGTTAATTATACCATTAAACTTGCAGCCTGTAATCTCCCATCAGCACCGCTATTTATAAGAAGGATGTGAAGGAAGTCACATGACTCCGCGCCTCGCAGCGCGTTTTGTTCTTGATGAAATCCGGGGAGTGTTTTAGTAACGCTGTTTCTTTTTAGAATTATTGTCTCAATTTTTGTTAAATTGCCTGCCTCTTGTTTTTTTGTTTTTTATTATATTATAATATGTATTTTTTTTTAATGATGGGTCTATTTAGAGGTAGGTAGAACATTTTTAGTTTTTAGCAGAATTTACATTTAATACCCGAGCGGCTCTCGCCTGCCCCTCTACAGAATAAAGAAGATGGATTTTGATCAAAATTGAGGAGGAAAAAAAAATCTAAGAGGTGCGTCTGTAACGTGATAAATATATCTGAGGAGAGTAGAGGCCAGTATTGGCGGTGAGGGAGAGAAAGAGGGGGGGCTTCTGGAGAGCGGATCAAGTATTAAGCGAATTTCCTTGATTGGTTCAGCCTCCTAAAACTCGGGCAAAATCCCTTTAAGTTCTGTTAAAAGCGGACGGCCACTCCCTGCTGTCAGCCGGCACCGCATCAGCGATCTGAATCCGTTCCTCTTTGCTTAAAGACGCTTCACAGCTTTAGGAAACGGAGTGGAGTGATCGATATTTAGCAGCGTGAGGATGCCTGAGTTACGGGACGGACTGTCCTTCACGAATCTCCAACACCACCCCGTTTTCTGCCTTGTAACTCTGAGGGTTAAATCAGGTGGTTTGTTTTAATTAGAATTTTTTTTTTGTATTATTTGTTTGGTTCTCTGGTTCTTATTTTCCTTTTGTTGAAGTGGGGGGAGGGGGGAGGGGGTGCACACGTGTCCCCTGTACCTCCAAAGGGTTTTAAAGCTCCGTCTGTCTCCTGTCCTCTGAGACATTTACTTGCACAACCGTCTGAAATAAACATGTGGGAGCTCAAGGAAACCGAGAAGCTTGTGTGCCGTTTATTAATCTCTGCAGCTTCTGAGGAAATTCTGAGAGACTAGGGGGGTGAACTCTGCATCATCAACAACTGCTGCTGCTGCTGCTGCAGAGTCACTTCCAATAGGAGCTCGTTTGTTTGACGTCTCATCCTGGAGGACGGAGCACAAGGAGGTTCAGTGACTCGCTCAGGGTCACACACACACACACACAGGGAGTCAGTGGCTGAGCTGGGATTTGAACCTCCTGGTATCGAGACCCCTTTCTCTGACCGCTGGACCCCCGAGCCTCCTGTGATTTCTTTAACGGAGGGCAGAACCATATACAATGTTATGAAAAATACGCGTTTATCCCAACGTGTGTTTCTGTGCAAGCTGCACATTTGAGAACTACAGCGGCTGTTCTAGCATCCCTCCTTTCATTATATAAAAAATGAGGGATGAATACAGAGGTTCAGAATAATGTTCCTTTAAGGTCTCGCTGAACCAACACATTTCAATAGAAAGCCGGCTGAACATTTAAATCACACTTTCTATTGAAGTGTGTCGGTTCAGTGAGACCTTAAAGGAAAATTATTCTGAGCCTCTGTATTCGTCCCATCCCTAATGAATCGCTGCCTCTGTATTCGTCCCATCTGTCTTGCAATCCAAGCCAGATACGTGAGCTTTCATCCCCAGGCAGAGGGGTGGCGCTGTTCACAAACACAGCACTGAGTTGTTACTAAACTGGACCAGACTTGAGACTGGACCAGCAATCGGGCCTGGAGAAAAGAAACGAAAGAGACTGTTTTTGGGGGGGGGGGGGGGAGCCCCCAAACTTTCATTTTATTACCAAGAGAACACATTTCTTACACACACCTATATGAACTTAATGCGTAATGCACAGGCGCCTCCAGCACAAAGTCGCATGTTTTTTTAGGGGGTTTCTTTCAAAACCGCACATTGCTAGACTTGGGTAATTCCTGGATCTTTGTGGCAGAGGCGTTTTATGGAGCTGTTTTGGGTTCGCTGCAGAACAGTTGCTTTTAAATTTAAACACGTATGCTGGTCTGACTGGATGCTTCAAATGGACGGGTAAGTACTGTGGCCATCGTGTTTATAAAAAGCGTCACTGTAATTAACCCGTTAAGTGCCACGGTCCTGATTTGAGGACCGGCTACTCTGTAGGGTCCAGTCTGACTCTGTCCACCTTAACTCAAAGCAGCTGAACTTTCAAAGCCTGGCGGTCTGGTGAGCCCGGTTCCGGGTCCGAGGGGATCAGAGGTACTGGGAGGAGAGGAGGCTGTCCGATTCCACTTCGATGGAGACGACGTGATGCCCCGGAATCATAGCCAGCCCTAAAATCCGGGGCTCCCCTTGAGAGAAGGAATCTGAAAACCAAACACAGAGGCGTCTCATCACAAGGGAGCTAAACCAAACACAGAGGCGTCTCATCACTAGGGACATGAACCAAACACAGAGGCGTCTCATCACTAGGGAGCTAAACCAAACACAGAGACGTCTCATCACTAGGGAGCTAAACCAAACACAGAGGCGTCTCATCACTAGGGAGCTAAACCAAACACAGAGGCGTCTCATCACTAGGGAGCTAAACCAAACACAGAGGCGTCTCATCACTAGGGAGCTAAACCAAACACAGAGGCGTCTCATCACTAGGGAGCTAAACCAAACACAGAGGCGTCTCATCACTAGGGAGCTAAACCAAACACAGAGGCGTCTCATCACTAGGGAGCTGAACCAAACACAGAGGCGTCTCATCACTAGGGAGCTAAACCAAACACAGAGGCGTCTCATCACTAGGGAGCTAAACCAAACAGAGGCGTCTCATCACTAGGGAGCTAAACCAAACACAGAGACGTCTCATCACTAGGGAGCTAAACCAAACACAGAGGCGTCTCATCACTAGGGACATGAACCAAACACAGGCGTCTCATCACTAGGGAGCTAAACCAAACACAGAGACGTCTCATCACTAGGGAGCTAAACCAAACACAGAGATGTCTCATCACTAGGGAGCTAAACCAAACACAGAGGCGTCTCATCACTAGGGAGCTAAACCAAACACAGAGGCGTCTCATCACTAGGGAGCTAAACCAAACAGAGACGTCTCATCACTAGGGAGCTAAACCAAACACAGAGGCGTCTCATCACTAGGGACATGAACCAAACACAGAGGCGTCTCATCACTAGGGAGCTAAACCAAACACAGAGACATCTCATCGCTAGGGAGCTAAACCAAACACAGAGGCGTCTCATCGCTAGGGAGCTAAACCAAACACAGAGGCGTCTCATCACTAGGGAGCTAAACCAAACACAGAGGCGTCTCATCACTAGGGAGCTAAACCAAACACAGAGGCGTCTCATCACTAGGGAGCTAAACCAAACACAGAGGCGTCTCATCACTAGGGAGCTAAACCAAACACAGAGGCGTCTCATCACTAGGGAGCTAAACCAAACACAGAGGCGTCTCATCACTAGGGAGATGAACCAAACACAGAGGCGTCTCATCACTAGGGACATGAACCAAACACAGAGGCGTCTCATCACTAGGGAGATAAAGAAACGCAAAGCGACCTCTGGTGATTTTACAATCGGACCTACAGCTCGGGACAAAAGTTTTGAATCACTTACAATTTTAGGATTGAGACCAAAAAAAAAAAAAAAAAAATTAAAAAAATGATATTAGATAAGGTTTCTGCGAAGGTAGAACTGCAGGGTACAAAAAAGAAGGCTGATAAAATGAATATATATATATAAATATAATTTTGATTTTTTTATTTAACATGTAATCAAAGAAACTACAAAATTTTATTGCTTGAAAATGAAAAACACATAATAGTACAGTATTATTTCACATTTTTCTCCACTGTTGTCATGTTTCAGTTAAGAAGTATATGCGGAAAGCTGTAATTCAGAGCGTTAAACATTATTCAGCAGCTTGCGTTCGACTTTATGAAGCAGGATTAGTTGAGGAGGCTGTGTGGTCCAGTGGTTAAAGAAAAGGGCTTGTAACCAGGAGGTCCCCGGTTCAAATCCCACCTCAGCCACTGACTCACTGTGTGACCCTGAGCAAGTCACTTCACCTCCTTGTGCTCCGTCTTTCGGGTGAGACGTAGTTGTAAGTGACTCTGCAGCTGATGCATAGTTCACACACCCTAGCCTCTGTAAATCGCCTTGGATAAAGGCGTCTGCTAAATAAACAAATAATAATAATAATAATAATAATAATAATAATAATAATAATAATAATAATAATAATAAAGGCGTCTGCTAAACAAATAATAATAAGGATGATGCAAAGCCTCACGCCGTCGCTGCGCACACACACACACGCACACGCACACGCACACACGCGGGGCGGGAGAAGTAAGCGGGCGGATCACTGATGTAAGCGGCTCTGTAGCTCGGAGCTGCTCGGGAGGAGCGGTTCGGATCCTGCTGGGGTTACCTGTGGGTTTCAGGAACTCCTGCGCGGATCCCAGGATGACGTTGCAGTCGCGGTCGCTGCAGAGGAACAGCCCGACCAGCGTGCGTCCGTCAGTCATGCGGATCCGCATGTTCTTGTTCAGCAGATCCTCCAGCTTCAGCGTCTCCTGGGAGCAGAACTCTCCGTCCTTCTGATCCAGAAGGAAGGAGGGGACGAAAAGACAGGAGTGAGCGCCCTGGGGTGCTCCACACACAGGAGTGAGCGCCCTGGGGAGCTCCACACACAGGAGTGAGCGCCCTGGGGAGCTCCACACACAGGAGTGAGCGCCCTGGGGTGCTCCACACGCAGGAGTGAGCGCCCTGGGGAGCTCCACACGCAGGAGTGAGCGCCCTGGGGAGCTCCACACGCAGGAGTGAGCGCCCTGGGGAGCTCCACACACAGGAGTGAGCGCCCTGGGGAGCTCCACACACAGGAGTGAGCGCCCTGGGGAGCTCCACACACAGGAGTGAGCGCCCTGGGGTGCTCCACACACAGGAGTGAGCACCCTGGGGTGCTCCACACACAGGAGTGAGCACCCTGGGGTGCCCCACACACACACACCGTCTGTCTTATCAGTAACCAATCAACTGCTGCTGCTGTTGCTCCCTGATTGATTGACGTGTTCTACAACCAGTAACAAGTTTGAACCCCAATGACACGCCCTATGCAGGAGGAGGAAGCAACAGGACAAGACTAACTAGGAAAACTACACTCAGAAAGTCTTTTATCCGAGCGCAGAAAGCAGGCGACGTGTGTGTGTGGGTCTCAAAATGAAACATTTGAGACCCACGTAGTGAATTATAAAGAGCACGCCACTGTGGTCCAGTATATTCAGCCGTTCACAGTAAAACTCGTAATATTGTACACAAAGTATCGTTTCTGTTTAGCATCGAAATATATCAGTAGTTTTTTTTTTCTGATCTATCTGCCCACCGCTAGTCAAAATCAGCATTGCACAATTAGTAATACGCTGCCTATCCCCGTGCACTACACAAACAAACCCGTTTACCCCCGTGTTAATGGGAGCTCCGTCCCCCTCTTGCACGGCAGCCATCGGGTTGTTCCTCCCTTGCAAGAGCTGCAGCAACTCTCGCGAGATTTTACTAGATGCACGACGAACTACCGCGAGATCTAATAGATATTTTTATTGTGATGACGTAAAGGAATGTTGACATTTTTTTTTTAGTCGTTCGTGAATAGTCTTTTTTATTTTATTTTTTAATTTATTTTAAAACGCCACTGCCGAAAACTGGCGATACGGTTCCTTTTATAATATATTTATAAATTGTAAAAAAAAAAAAAGACTACAAATCCCAGAATACCTTGTTTTTGTAGTCGACTTTAGGGTAAGGGGGTGTTTGGTTTCCAGGGCAACGAAGACGCAAAAGTTCTGTCCATGGATACCAGAATTATAACGCGCCGAAACATATGATTTATTACTAATAGTTTGGGCTCAAAACAAATAAATAATGAAGAATACGAAATATTACACGCCGTATGAAGTCTCGTTGCACAACACCATTGACGATATCTGGGTGTCTTATCTGGGTAAAGTGTATAACCTAACGCCGCTGATAAAGGAGCATGCAGGTAAGAGACCGCAATTCAGTGTGTCACAGCACTGTACACATTTACTGGTAAAAATGTACTTATTATGCTTTCTGTTGGAGAAAGGCGCCGCGTGTTTGTTACCCTAACGGTATGTTTATTGTCGTTTTACATTTAGGAAATGTATGTAAATTCTGTGTACTCCAGATTTGATAACGTTTTGACAAGGCAACTTCACAAACTCCACCACTGACACTGTTTATAATAATAATAATAATAATAATAATAATAATAATAATAATAATAATAATAATAATAATAATTCTGATCGATAAAAAATGTATATAAATGGTAATACAAAAAAGCATAGGGAAGCATTGTAAAGCACAGAGAGGTCTGGTAAAGCATAGGGAAGCATTGTAAAGCACAGAGAGGTCTGGTAAAGCATAGGGAAGCATTGTAAAGCACAGAGAGGTCTGGTAAAGCATAGGGAAGCATTATAAAGCACAGAGAGGTCTGGTAAAGCATAGGGAAGCATTGTAAAGCACAGAGAGGTCTGGTAAAGCATAGGGAAGCATTGTAAAGCACAGAGAGGTGTGGTAAAGCATAGGGAAGCATTGTAAAGCACAGAGAGGTCTGGTAAAGCATAGGGAAGCATTGTAAAGCACAGAGAGGTCTGGTAAAGCATAGGGAAGCATTGTAAAGCACAGAGAGGTCTGGTAAAGCATAGGGAAGCATTGTAAAGCACAGAGAGGTCTGGTAAAGCATAGGGAAGCATTGTAAAGCACAGAGAGGTGTGGTAAAGCACAGGGAAGCATTGTAAAGCACAGAGAGGTCTGGTAAAGCATAGGGAAGCATTGTAAAGCACAGAGAGGTCTGGTAAAGCATAGGGAAGCATTGTAAAGCACAGAGAGGTGTGGTAAAGCATAGGGAAGCATTGTAAAGCACAGAGAGGTGTGGTAAAGCATAGGGAAGCATTGTAAAGCACAGAGAGGTGTGGTAAAGCATAGGGAAGCATTGTAAAGCACAGAGAGGTCTGGTAAAGCATAGGGAAGCATTGTAAAGCACAGAGAGGTCTGGTAAAGCATAGGGAAGCATTGTAAAGCACAGAGAGGTCTGGTAAAGCATAGGGAAGCATTGTAAAGCACAGAGAGGTGTGGTAAAGCATAGGGAAGCATTGTAAAGCACAGAGAGGTGTGGTAAAGCATAGGGAAGCATTGTAAAGCACAGAGAGGTGTGGTAAAGCATAGGGAAGCATTGTAAAGCACAGAGAGGTCTGGTAAAGCATAGGGAAGCATTGTGAAGCACAGAGAGGTCTGGTAAAGCACAGGGAAGCATTGCAGAGGGCATGTAGAGTATCCACAGTGCTGTATAAGCATGGGGAAATACATGCAAAAATGAGAGCATGCAAATGAACTGTGTAAGTATTTTGTACAAAGGCACAAGTTCTCTAAACTAGGCTTCGGAATCCAGCTCTCTTGCCTCTTATTTGAACTAACGATGTTCTCGCTGCCCTCCTTTCTTTTCTTGTGCTGAAAACTGTTTGAATTTATTATCAATCAATCAATCAATCAATCAATCAATCAATGTCAGTATTTATTTTATATAGCGCCTTTCAAAGCGGACCACCATCACAAAGCGCTTTACAAGATGCAGCAACGACAAGAAAATCCATGATACTGTAAATACAGAGAAATGCATCACACATGAAATACAGGGGAAAATAAAAACACATTATTAGCACATGTTTGAAATGCTGCGTGTCGCTGTTTGATCCCTGCAGGAGACGTGCTTCTCAAACCCCTCATTGAAATGGCAGGGAAAGACATCAGCCACTGGTTCAACCCCAAGACCAAAGACGTGAGTGAACAGAAACCTCACAAAGTTTATAGGCTGTGTGGTCCAGTGGTTAAAGAAACGGGCTTGTAACCAGGAGGTCCCCGGTTCAAATCCCACCTCAGCCACTGACTCACTGTGTGACCCTGAGCAAGTCACTTCACCTCCTTGTGCTCCGTCTTTCGGGTGAGACGTAGTTGTAAGTGACTCTGCAGCTGATGCATAGTTCACACACCCGAGTCTCTGTAAGTCGCCTTGGATAAAGGCGTCTGCTAAATAAACAAATAATAATAATAATAATAATAAATAATAATAATAATAATAAATAATAATAATAAATAATAATAATAATAATAATAATAATAAAGGCGTCTGCTAAATAAACAAATAATAATAATAATAATAATAAATAATAATAATAATAATATAAAGACAGACGCCCCCCCCCCCCCCCCCCCCCCTCCCTCTTCCTGCAAATCTATCCGGTTGAAGTTTCCTTGCCTCCCATAGGAAATATTTCATTTTAGAGGCTCTGGGGTCCAGCGGTTAGAGAAAGGGGTTTTGATACCAGGAGGTTCAAATCCCAGCTCAGCCACTGACTCCCTGTGTGTGTGTGTGTGTGCGTGTGTGTGTGTGCGTGAGTGTGTGTGTGTGTGTGTGCGTGTGTGCGTGTGTGTGTGTGACCCTGAGCAAGTCACTTCACCTCCTTGTGCTCCGTCCTTCAGATGAGACATCAAACAAACGAGCTCCTATTGGAAGTGACTCTGCAGCAGCAGCAGCAGTTGTTGATGATGCAGAGTTCACCCCCCCTAGTCTCTGTAAGTCTCTTTGGATAAAAGCGTCTGCTGAATGACTCATTAATAAAAATTAATAAATTAAAAACAAAATCCATCTCATAGACCTATGACCTGAAAAGTTGTGTCTTCATGGTATATTATTATTATTATTTATTTCTTAGCAGACGCCCTTATCCAGGGCGACTTACAATTGTTACAAGATATCACATTATTTTTACATACAATTACCCATTTATACAGTTGGGTTTTTACTGGAGCAATCTAGGTAAAGTACCTTGCTCAAGGGTACAGCAGCAGCGTCCCCCACCTGGGATTGAACCCACGACCCTCCGGTCAAGAGTCCAGAGCCCTGACCACTACTCCACACTGCTGCCCTATACTCCACACTGCTGCCCTATACTTCATAGTTACAGGGAGAGGGAATCAGACTCCCGTTGCACGGCAGGTGGATCCATTCCTGGTTTCACTAGGAGTTTAAAGCTTGTTACACCTATAAACACCGTGGGCTGATCAAGCTCAGAGTAAAACCTGGAGTGGGTGACACTGCTGTGCAACAGGAGTCTTATTGCCATCCTTGTATTAGAATTGCTTTATTCATTTGCATATGGAATAGGGTTTGTGTTTAAAATATATTGTGTTTATTCTGCAGATCTCTGCTTTAAGACATGTAATAAAAATAAAATCTAGAATCGTTAACGGCTAGATCAGAAATGATGCACGAAAAAACTAAATCTATAATAATGAAATCCAGGAGGTGTCGCTGTGATACGATGTTATTTTAGGAAACCATTGTCAGCAAATTCCTGCTTAAAGCCGCAGGGTGTCTTTTTTAAACACCGTTAACCGTAGTCCAGCCGTCTTTGTAACCCTGCTCAAACTCCTGGCTCCTGATCATTTCAATATTAATAATAATAATAACAGACTTCATTGAGGGGAGCTCTGAACCCCAGGACTGGGTGCAGCAGCAGCAGGGCTAGTGTGAGTTTGTAACCCTGCTCAAACTCCTGGCTCCTGATCATTTCAATATTAATAATAATAACAGACTTCATTGAGGTTGAGCTCTGAACCCCAGGACTGGGTGCAGCAGCAGCAGCAGTTCTAGTGTGAGTTTGTAACCCTGCTCAAACTCCTGGCTCCTGATCATTTCAATATTAATAATAATAACAGACTTCATTGAGGGGAGCTCTGAACCCCAGGACTGGGTGCAGCAGCAGCAGCAGCAGCAGGGCTAGTGTGAGTTTGTAACCCTGCTCAAACTCCTGGCTCCTGATCATTTCAATATTAATAATAATAACAGACTTCATTGAGGGGAGCTCTGAACCCCAGGACTGGGTGCAGCAGCAGCAGGGCTAGTGTGAGTTTGTAACCCTGCTCAAACTCCTGGCTCCTGATCATTTCAATATTAATAATAATAACAGACTTCATTGAGGGGAGCTCTGAACCCCAGGACTGGGTGCAGCAGCAGCAGTAGCAGCAGGGCTAGTGTGAGTTTGTAACCCTGCTCAAACTCCTGGCTCCTGATCATTTCAATATTAATAATAATAACAGACTTCATTGAGGGGAGCTCTGAACTCCAGGACTGGGTGCAGCAGCAGCAGCAGCAGCAGGGCTAGTGTGAGTTTGTAACCCTGCTCAAACTCCTGGCTCCTGATCATTTCAATATTAATAATAATAACAGACTTCATTGAGGGGAGCTCTGAACCCCAGGACTGGGTGCAGCAGCAGCAGGGCTAGTGTGAGTTTGTAACCCTGCTCAAACTCCTGGCTCCTGATCATTTCAATATTAATAATAATAACAGACTTCATTGAGGGGAGCTCTGAACCCCAGGACTGGGTGCAGCAGCAGCAGGGCTAGTGTGAGTTTGTAACCCTGCTCAAACTCCTGGCTCCTGATCATTTCAATATTAATAATAATAACAGACTTCATTGAGGGGAGCTCTGAACCCCAGGACTGGGTGCAGCAGCAGCAGCAGCAGCAGCAGGGCTAGTGTGAGTTTGTAACCCTGCTCAAACTCCTGGCTCCTGATCATTTCAATATTAATAATAATAACAGACTTCATTGAGGGGAGCTCTGAACCCCAGGACTGGGTGCAGCAGCAGCAGCAGCAGCAGGGCTAGTGTGAGTTTGTAACCCTGCTCAAACTCCTGGCTCCTGATCATTTCAATATTAATAATAATAACAGACTTCATTGAGGGGAGCTCTGAACCGCAGGACTGGGTGCAGCAGCAGCAGGGCTAGTGTGAGTTTGTAACCCTGCTCAAACTCCTGGCTCCTGATCATTTCAATATTAATAATAATAACAGACTTCATTGAGGGGAGCTCTGAACCCCAGGACTGGGTGCAGCAGCAGCAGCAGCAGCAGCAGCAGGGCTAGTGTGAGTTTGTAACCCTGCTCAAACTCCTGGCTCCTGATCATTTCAATATTAATAATAATAACAGACTTCATTGAGGGGAGCTCTGAACCCCAGGACTGGGTGCAGCAGCAGCAGCAGCAGCAGCAGCAGGGCTAGTGTGAGTTTGTAACCCTGCTCAAACTCCTGGCTCCTGATCATTTCAATATTAATAATAATAATAACAGACTTCATTGAGGGGAGCTCTGAACCCCAGGACGGGGTGCAGCAGCAGCAGCAGCAGCGTTGGTGTCACACTCTGTGATTTGAATTCCGCTCCGTGTTTTGTTTTGACAGATCCGGACGCACGTTGACCCCCTGACGGGCTGTGTGAAGTACTTCACCCCCAACGGGCGTTTTCTGCACGTCCCTCCTCCGTGGCCCTGCAGCGACTGGCCGACCGACTCCGGCCGGCCCTGGTGGAGCGAGACGCGGTACGAGGAGGGCGTCCTCTCAGGCAAGACGAGGCGCCTCCGCATCGTCAACACACTGACATCACAGGAGCAGACCATCGAGGTGACAAACAGAGAGAAGGATCGCAGTCCAGTGTCAGACTCCAACCAGCGTTCCACCCTGACCGACTGTGGGACTGCAAATCTCTCTCTCTCCCTCTGTCTCTCCCTCCCCCCCTCTCTCTCCCTCCCTCCCTCTCCCCCTCTCCCTCCCTCCCTCTCCCTCTCCCTCCCTCCCTCTACCTCACCCTCTCTCTCTCGCTCTCTCTCCCTCCCCCCTCTCTCTCCCTCCCCCCTCTCTCTCCCTCCCCCCTCTCTCTCCCTCCCTCCCTCTCTCTCTCTCCCTCCCTCTCCCTCACCCTCTCCCCCCTCTCTCTCTCCCTCTCTCTCTCCCTCTATCTCCCTCTCTCGCTCTCTCTCTCTCTATCTCTCTCTCTCCCCCCTCTCTCTCCCTCCCTCCCTCTCTGTCTCCCTCCCCCCTTATTAGCAACCACTTCCAGTTAAACTTTTTAACTGGAAGTGGTTGCTAATGAGCTGGATGTCTAGAGGGTGTGGTGGGGCGATACGGTCCAGTATCTGGATGTCTGGGCTGCTGGACGGCACTTGACTTGGGTTCTAGATGTGCGGTTATCGCCCCCCCCCCTCCCCCCCCCGTGTGGTGTTGTTGCGTTCTGATTCCCCCCCCCTCTCCCTCCCCAGGTCTGCACAGAGGAGAGCTTGAATGCCATTCTGCAGCGGTACCTTCGCTACAACGCACACGCTGCCAGCTACACCTGGAAGCACAACGGGGTCAGTCTGGACATGGACAAAACCCTGGGAGACAACGGGATCCCGGACGAGGACGAGGAATTCTACCAGCTGAGGATGGACAGGGAGCGCTACACCCAGGCCATTCACCTGTACTTCAACGATGACCTCACCGAATTCTGAAGCCCCCCCCCCCCCCCCCCCCCCCGCTGCTCGTTTGAGGCCGCCCATAGGAAACGTCACTCTCTGTGTTTGTGTCTGTCTGTCTGTGTCTGTGTCTGTCTGTCTGTCTCTCTGTGTCTGTCTCTCTGTGTCTGTCTGTCTGTCTCTTTCTCTGTGTCAGTCTGTCTGTCTCTCTGTGTCTGTCTGCCTGTCTCTCTCTGTGTCTGTCTGTCTGTCTGTCTCTCTCTCTGTGTCTGTCTCTTTCTGTGTCTGTCTCTGTCTCTGTCTCGCTGTCTCTCTGTCTGTCCTCACACTGATATTTGTATTATTATTGATGAGCTGTAAAATCCAACTACATGTACCGTGGACAATAAATGCATATACAGTATGTTGTGTTGTGGTTTGTTTTAAGACTTAGAAGTTGCCATAAATTATTATACATATATTTTTAAAACTGTTCCGTCTTATACCATAACCCTGGAATAATAATAACAAAACATTACAAACAGCTATTTAAAGATTTATATATATATATATACACATTTCAGTATTTACACAAAAAATATATAATTGTTTTTTCCTGTTGCGGGTCCTGCTGGATATCTTATTTTGCAATCAATCAATCTTTATTTTATATAGCGCCTTTCATAGCGGACCACCATCACAAGGCGCTTTACAAGATGCAGCAACACCAAGAAAATCCATAATACTTTAAATACAGAGAAATGCATCACACATTATTATTATTATTATTATTATTTTATTTTTTTTGTTTAAACAAAAAGTTTAGTGAATAAAGAATGGTTGCCACTTGGCAATGTTAATAGTTAAATTTAAGTAACTGACGCCGATGTAAGACTGAGCATGACCGCTCCCCCCCCTCCAAATAATTTTAGACGGTGTGGGGGCTGAAAATAATATGAGGTAGCCATATTTGTTTTATTTGCATTTCTTTCTGCAGTGCAGGGAGAGGTTTACAAAAAATGAAAAGACAATACAAAAACAAAGGGACGTTAACGCGGTTCTGTTATGTGTGAAACAGATTACAAAAAAAAACCTGAAAAAACATTTGCATGTTGCAAGAAATAGGGGAAATCCATCTCTGAACGAAGTGTAATTTTTTTTGTGTGTGTGGCGGGGGCGCTTTTTAAAATAATAAGAGTCAGCCATTTTTTATGTAAGAGTTTTTTTTTTTTTTTTTTTCTTCTGGGGAGGGGGGGGGGGGGGTCGTTAAAAAATAAATATAAGGACGGCCATCTTTGTTGATCTGTCTCTGTGTAAAAATAATCCGAAACGCCCTCCAACTTTGCCGATTTGTATATTGAACGTAATATTTCTTAATTCAAGAACCGCTTCTTTTTTTTTTTTAACTGTTTTCCTTTTCGAGGGAGAAACAGCGGGCGCTTGTGAGATGTCCTCCCCGCTCCGGGACTCTGATGAAGGCGAGGAGACGGCGGTTCAATCCGAGGCAGCAGATGTAGAGGATGAAGAAGAAGAAGAAGAAGGAGAAGAAGACGAAAGAGAGAGAACGAGAGAGGAAAACAGAAGCGACATTTACCCGTCGGCGGCGGCAGCAGAAACTGCAGCAGCAGGTAGGTACAGTGAAGAGAGGGAAAAAAAAAAAAAAAAAAAAAAAAAACGGACGAGGGCGAGACACTCTTGAGCGCGCACAGAACGCTACGGATAATTCAAATTTTTTTAAAAAAAAATGACCGTTAGATTTTTAAAATGCCGTTAGGAACGTGCGGGTGTTTTAAAATTTGAACTGTAACTTTTTACTAACGAACTCGTGCTGCGTGAGCCACTTTCGCCTCCCTCCTCCTTTCTTTTTCACAGAGCTTGACCAACCCCCTCCGTCCCTGACACTGAATATACAGGGACGTCAATTAGTTCTGATACTGCAAACTGCGCACCGGGCTGTTGCTGTCACCAGTTCGGTCATTTGGTGTCGAAATGGACTCTCTGTTTAAGTGCTAAACCGAAACGAGAGCGTTTTTACGGTGTTTGTATTTCTCGACGTGTGCCCCCCTCCTCACGCACACGGCAAACACATTGTTAAATTAATATACAGTCACGGGCAAAACAAAAGAAACGGATACACAGACTCAAGATAGGGGAGATTGAGCCAAAAATGTTACAGAGACACGATTAAAAATGGTTTTTTTAAAGAGTATTGTTCATTTTAATTTTTTTATTGAAAGCTGCTCACTGTAAAATACAGTTACCAGCCAGCCGGCTGGGGGGCGTGCCTTATACAGCATTGTTATTCCAATTTAAAATAAAACGCTAGAAAGGTTTTATTCATATTTTCTTTCTAAATTATTCATAAAAAGAAACCATGTTAACAGTATAATACAATATTGCTATGGTATATTTTAAGTAACCCGCACTTATTTAATCTGTATAATAAGTGCTTCTTTCTTAAATTCATATAACACAGTGTGATCGATTTTAACACCTTAACCTTACAATGCCAATATACATTACAGAAGTGAAAACAAATCTTAATTTTCTAATACATGTATTGCATTGTTAAAACGAAACAAAGTAGTCAATTATATGTAAGGAGCATTTATCGATGAAATCAAAAGACTTTTTTTTGGTCTATATATTGTAACAAAAGTCACAAACTTTGCCAATAGGATATTATGGCCGTTATTGACAACCAATTAATATTGTGCGTCTATTGCAGTGATATTGTATGGTATTGGCATTTGGTGTCCTGTGAAGCAGTGGTGTAGTGGTAAATAAAATAAAATTTAAAAATACAGTTATTTCTCCTGTCAGGTGCTTTTTGCGGGAACAGTTCTGTGAGCGTCCTTTCCCGGGCTAGGGTGAAGGATACTAGCAGCGCAGCGCCCTGCGAGGTCCAGTGAGCCTAACAACAGAACACGAACAGAACGAAAACAACCAATCACAGAGCACACTCACACACACACACACACACAAACAGAACACGAACCGAACGAAAACAACCAATCACAGAGCACACTCACACTCACACACACACACAAACAGAACACGAACCGAACGAAAACAACCAATCACAGAGCACACTCACACACACACACACACAAACAGAACACGAACCGAACGAAAACAACCAATCACAGAGCACACTCACACACTCACACACACAAACAGAACACGAACCGAACGAAAACAACCAATCACAGAGCACACTCACACTCACACACACACACACAAACAGAACACGAACCGAACGAAAACAACCAATCACAGAGCACACTCACACACACACACACACACACACAAACAGAACACGAACGAATCACAGAGCACACTCACACACACACACACAAACAGAACACGAACCGAACGAAAACAACCAATCACAGAGCACACTCTCACACACACACACACACACACACACAAACAGAACACAAACAGAACGAAAACAACCAATCACAGAGCACACTCACACTCACACACACACACAAACAGAACACAAACAGAACGAAAACAACCAATCACAGAGCACACTCACACACTCACACACACAAACAGAACACGAACCGAACGAAAACAACCAATCACAGAGCACACTCACACTCACACACACACACACAAACAGAACACGAACCGAACGAAAACAACCAATCACAGAGCACACTCACACACACACACACACAAACAGAACACGAACGAATCACAGAGCACACTCACACACACACACACAAACAGAACACGAACCGAACGAAAACAACCAATCACAGAGCACACTCTCACACACACACACACACACACACACACACACACACAAACAGAACACGAACCGAACGAAAACAACCAATCACAGAGCACACTCACACTCACACACACACACACAAACAGAACACGAACCGAACGAAAACAACCAATCACAGAGCACACTCACACACACACACACACACACACAAACAGAACACGAACGAATCACAGAGCACACTCACACACACACACACAAACAGAACACGAACCGAACGAAAACAACCAATCACAGAGCACACTCTCACACACACACACACACACACACACACACACAAACAGAACACAAACAGAACGAAAACAACCAATCACAGAGCACACTCACACTCACACACACACACAAACAGAACACGAACCGAACGAAAACAACCAATCACAGAGCACACTCTCACACACACACACACACACACACACAAACAGAACACGAACCGAACGAAAACAACCAATCACAGAGCACACTCACACTCACACACACACACACACACACACAAACAGAACGAAAACAACCAATCACAGAGCACACACACACATATACACACACATATACACACACACACACACACACACACAAACAGAACACGAACAGAACGAAAACAACCAATCACAGAGCACACTCACACACACACACACACAAACACAAACAGAACACGAACCGAACGAAAACAACCAATCACAGAGCACACTCTCACACACGCACACACACAAACAGAACACGAACCGAACGAAAACAACCAATCACAGAGCACACTCACACACAAACAGAACACGCAGTCCAGTAGCCACGCCCCACCTGCTCGCGGCCACAGTTCTGACCGAGAGCTCCCAACTGTCAGTCTGGCGCGCAGCAGCGCAACGCGGAGACCCTGACCGTTAAAATATCTCTGTCTTTAACCCAGGACCCGCACACCACACAGGAGAGTAGAAACCAGCAAACGCCGTATCCCTGGTTATATGAGAAGCGGGGAAGCGTTATATGGACCCTAATTAAAAGTGGTTAACCGAGGTTTACCTGTTTATACCCCTGGACTACACCGCTGAAGGCGTGTTGAACTGTATTTATCAGGTTTCCCGCTCTTACCTGTGTGTGTCTGCCGGTTTGGCGCTCCTTGTTTTCAGGTGAAGATGACCGGCCGGTGGAAAACTCCGAAGGCGAGGCTGGAAAAAAGAAAAAACGAGGACCCAAGAAAAAGAAAGAAAAAAAAGAGAACAAACCAGTAAAGATAAGGAAGCGCAAGAAACCAGTAAGTCTGTGCCTCAGTTTCTTTTCAGGGCCCACATACAAGTCAACTATAGAAAAGCGCGACGCGTCTGACTCTGTGTACAAAACATGGTCTTAACTATCATAAAGTCATGAAAAAAAAGGAGAAATACATTTTAAAATGTATATAAACTGGTTCAGTTAAAGTTCAAAACGTTTAGGACGTTATTTCAACACCAGCTCTGGTTCGAAGAATGGACATACTGTCCGAACCGTGCTGAACTTTGATAATAAATATATTTTAAACTTATATTATGTTGTATAAAATGGTTATTTGATTTTGAGTCGTTTGCCCTTCCAAGCGAAACCACAGCTGCCGATAACACTTTTTGATTGTGTTATTATAAATAATACTAGCTGTTTTTAACCGCTTCAGAGTGGCTATGGGTTACAAAATAAATAAAAAAAAAAACGCTGTTGTGTTTTTTTTTTTTTTTTTTTACTGGATTTGTGGTAACTAACCGTGCTAAGCTTGCCGCTTCTGTGCTGTAACGAGCCGGCGTGTTTGCAGGAGGCAAGCGAGCAGGAATCGGGGTCCGAGAGGGAGGGAGGAGAGAAATCCGACAGCGGAGCCAGCGACAAGAAAAGGAGGAAGAAACACAAGGAGAAGAAAGAGAAGAAAACCAAGAAGAAGAAGAAAAAGGAGGACGAAGAAAACGAGGACAGCGCGGGCACTAAGGTGAGGCCCATTGACCCTCACGCAGTTTAATGGACTGGCTGCAAACCCAACAGCCGGCTTCAGTTTTAAAAGTCGTTTGTGTTGCCCGCTGAAAATTTTAACACCATGCTGCAAGATCGCAGTTTTTTGATGTGTCAGAATTGATTGAATGGGATTTTGGGGGGGAAATGGGATATTTTCTTTAAGGAAACTGGAAATGTAATCTATATGGAAAAAAAAACAAAACAGGAATTGACACTCCTTCCCAAACGCTGGTCAGGAAAGCAATTATTATTATTTATTTCTTAGCAGACACCCTTATCCAGGGCGACTTACAATTGCTACAAGATATCACATTATACATTATTTCACATTATACAGATATCACATTGTTTTACATACAATTCCCCATTTATACAGTTGGGTTTTTACTGGAGCAATCTAGGTAAAGTACCTTGCTCAAGGGTACAGCAGCAGTGTCCCCCACCTGGGATTGAACCCACGACTCTCCGGTCAAGAGTCCAGAGCCCTAACCACTACTCCACACTGCTGCCCAATTAAAATGACTTTTTTTAAAAATACTTTGTTTATTGTATTTCACAAATTAAACAGGGTGAAACATAAACACAATTTAACAGAGATTTATGTGGAACTCATATTATTAATAATTATAGTTGTTATAGAAGAGAAAGAGGAGAAAGGACAGAAGAGAAAGAAAAGAACGAGCCAGAGAGATAGACAGTGAAAGTACCGTGCTTGCTTTTTTTCATTATTGTTATTCATTTTATAAAGGAAGATTATGGAGGGGAGGGCAATCTGAGTTTGTCAACATAGGAGAGAAATGGTTGTCCTTTTTTTTTTTTTTTTTGAAGCTGTGGTTTAGAGGGCAGTAATGAAAAGTCCTGGAGACGTGTTTTTGGGAGCCGCCTCACGCTTTTAAATATTGCACCCCCCCCACGCAGGTTGAACAGAAGTCTTCAGGACAGCTGCTGAGAGACTGGGGCCTGGAGGACGTGGAGCATGTGTTCACTGACGAAGACTATCACACCCTGACCAACTACAAAGCCTTCAGCCAGTTCACCAGGTGAGAGACCCAGCTGACCAGCTCAGTTGTGTCTTATTATTAAACTCATAGAAAAACCATAAATATATATCTTTATATAGCGCCTTTCATAGTGGACCACCATCACAAAGTGCTTTACAGAGGCAGGCTGTGAACTGTGCATTATATGCAGAGTCACTTCCAATAGGACGTTGATTTAACATCACAAATAAAACTCATACTAACTTTCATCAATCAATCAATCAATCAATCTTTATTTTTATATAGCGCCTTTCATAGTGATCCACCATCACAAAGTGCTTTACAGAGGCAGGCTGTGAACTGTGCATTATATGCAGAGTCACTTCCAATAGGACGTTGATTTAACATCACAAATAAAACTCATACTAACTTTCATCAATCAATCAATCAGTCTTTATTTTTGTATAGCGCCTTTCACAAAGCGCTTTACAGAGGCAGGCTGTTAACTGTGCGTTATATGCAGAGTCACTTCCAATAGGACGTTGATTTAACATCTCATCCGCAGGACGGAGCACAAGGAGGTTAAGCTCAGGGTCACACACAGTGAGTCAGTCAGTGGCTGAGGTGGGATTTGTGACCTTCTGGTTACAAGCCCCTGGACTTTAACCACTGGATCACACTGCCTCCTATGGATTGAACCATAGAGAGAGCCTCTGTAAATGTGATCTTTATCTACAGCTCTGGCCAAAAAGTTTTACACCCACCCTCTGTAGAATGAACTAATTCTGCTTCATAAAGTCAAATGAGACTTGCTGAATAATGTTACGTTAACATATTAAATTTTACACACCACCGCTTTGGAGTTTTCCAGATACTTAACTGAAAAACCGACAAAAATTGAAATTCTTAATCTAACATGAAATACTACATTTTTTGGCGATATCCTTTTGTAGTTTCATTGATTACAACATGACGTTAAATAAAATATCTAAAAATGATGTTCATGTAGTTTCTTTTTTTAACGTATGTCTCACTCCTAAAATTCGAGGTGATGCTAAACCTTTTGGCCAGAGCTGTCGGTGTGCATTCTGTACCCACAATCCCCCCCTCCTTGTGCTTGACTGGCTGCCACGCTGTGTGCCCCCGCAGGCCCCTGATTGCCAAGAAGAACCCCAAGATCCCCATGTCGAAGATGATGACCATCCTGGGCGCGAAGTGGCGAGAGTTCAGCACCAACAACCCGTTCAAGGGCTGCCCGGCCGCCGTGGCCGCTGCCGCTGCTGCAGCCGCCGCCTCCGTCGCCGAGCAGGTCTCCGCGGCAACCGCGTCGCCCGAGCAACCGCCCCCCCCGCGCAAGGCCAAGACCAAAGAAGGCAAAGGTGGGTGCAGAAACTGTTGTTTTCTGTCGTTTTATTACCTACATGTTTTTTTTTATTTTTTTTATTTGGGGTTGTTGCTGCATTCTGTTTTAAATTGAGCTTCTTCTCCACAGTGGCTCACCAGTTACTTTTTTAATTGAAGTCACCGTTTGTTGGTCAGTTAAATTGGCTTAGAACAAAAGCTGTTGAAAAATCGCAGCCGTTGTTGTTCTGTCTCTAAAATGTCAATTCCAATCTGTGTGTGTGTCTCTGTGCGTGTGTGTGTCTCTCCCTGTGTGTGTGCGTGTGTCTCTGTATGTGTCTGTGTGTGTGTATGTCTCTTTCTCTCTGTTTCTCTGTTTGTGTATGTCTATCTCTCTCTGTTTCTCTGTGTGTGTATGTGTCTCTCTCTCTCTCTGTTTCTCTGTGTGTGTGTGTCTCTCTCTCTGTTTCTCTGTGTGTGTATGTCTATCTCTCTCTCTCTCTGTTTCTCTGTGTGTATGTCTCTCTCTGTTTCTCTGTGTGTGTGTGTCTCTCTCTCTCTGTTTCTCTGTGTGTGTATGTCTATCTCTCTCTCTCTCTGTTTCTCTGTGTGTATGTCTCTCTCTGTTTCTCTGTGTGTGTGTGTCTCTCTCTCTCTCTGTTTCTCTGTGTGTGTATGTGTCTCTCTCTCTCTCTCTCTCTCTCTCTGTGTGTGTCTCTCTCTCTCTGTTTCTCTGTGTGTGTATGTCTATCTCTCTCTCTCTCTCTCTCTCTGTTTCTCTGTGTGTGTGTCTCTCTCTCTCTGTCTAAAGGCCCCGGGCACAAGAAGCGCAGTCACAGCCCCCGTGTCAGCGAGAAGAAGAAAGTCAAGGGGAAGAAGATGAAGATGAAGATGAAGATGGCTCCTTTGAGAATCAAGCTGGGCATGCTGGGGGGCAAGCGCAAGAGAAGCAGCTCTGTGAGTGCCTGTCTCTACCCACAATCTCTCAAAAGCTTGCCTTCAAAGAAATTCTGCACAGCAGTTTTGCAGTCCCGTCCCCCCCCCCCCCCCCCCCCAGTGCTCTTCCCGTGGTTATACTGTGCATTTATCACAGTTTACAGTGTGTTTTTTATATACATATTTACCACACCTCGCTATTCTTTACAATGCTTCCCTATGCTTTACCACACCTCTCTGTGCTTTGCAATGCTTCCCTATGCTTTACCAGACCTCTCTGTGCTTTACAATGCTTCCCTATGCTTTACCAGACCTCTCTGTGCTTTACAATGCTTCCCTATGCTTTACCAGACCTCTCTGTGCTTTACAATGCTTCCCTATGCTTTACCAGACCTCTCTGTGCTTTACAATGCTTCCCTATGCTTTACCAGTCCTCTCTGTGCTTTACAATGCTTCCTTATGCTTTACCAGACCTCTCTGTGCTTTACAATGCTTCCCTATGCTTTACCAGACCTCTCTGTGCTTTACAATGCTTCCCTATGCTTTACCAGACCTCTCTGTGCTTTACAATGCTTCCCTATGCTTTACCAGTCCTCTCTGTGCTTTACAATGCTTCCTTATGCTTTACCAGACCTCTCTGTGCTTTACAATGCTTCCCTATGCTTTACCAGACCTCTCTGTGCTTTACAATGCTGCCATATGCTTTACCAGACCTCTCTGTGCTTTACAATGCTTCCCTATGCTTTACCAGACCTCTCTGTGCTTTACAATGCTTCCCTATGCTTTACCAGACCTCTCTGTGCTTTACAATGCTTCCCTATGCTTTACCAGACCTCTCTGTGCTTTACAATGCTTCCCTATGCTTTACCAGACCTCTCTGTGCTTTACAATGGATCCCTATGCCTTACCATGCTTTACTTTTCTGTAGTGCTGGTGAGCTGAGAATGGAGTGTGTTTAAGCAGGGATGGGACATGAGACTCCTGTTGTACAGCAGTTTGATCCATTCCTGGTTTCAGTAAGACACGCCTGAGCTTGTTACTTATACACACTGGGGGCTAAACAAGCTGGTAGTAGTAAAACCTGGAATGGGTGTAACTGCTGTGTAATAGGAGTCTGAATCCCATCCCTGCTCTGCTGTTGTAGCCGTTAGTCAGTAAGTGGCCGGGGGCTGGTTGAGGAATGACGGTGGTTAATTCCTGCGTGTTTCAGAGCGACGAGGCGGATTTGGAAGAGTCAGACCTGGATAACTCGAGCGCTCACAGCTCCTCCGTGAAATCGGACGCTTCGGGACGAGCCAAGAAAGGAAAGCGAGGCAGGCCGGCCCGGAAGAAGAAGAAAAGTACATCTGTCTGTCTGCCTGCCTGTCTCTGTGTCTCTCTCTGTCTGTCTGCCTCTCTCTCTCTCTGTCTCTGTGTCTCTCTGTCTGTGTGCCTCTCTCTGTCTCTGTCTCTCTCTGTCCGTGTGCCTCTCTCTCTCTCTGTCTCTGTGTCTCTCTGTCTGTGTGCCTCTCTCTCTCTCTCTCTCTCTCTGTCTCTGTCTCTGTGTCTCTCTGTCTGTGTGCCTCTCTCTCTCTCTCTCTCTCTCTGTCTCTGTCTCTGTGTCTCTCAATGCTGGCGCTGTGTGTCTGACCGCTGTCCGCTCTCTCCTCGGCAGTGGTGGTGGTGGGGGGGGAGGCGGAGGCTGACGGCTACGAGACTGACCACCAGGACTACTGTGAGGTGTGCCAGCAGGGCGGAGAGATCATCCTGTGCGACACCTGTCCTCGAGCCTACCACCTGGTGTGCCTGGACCCCGAGCTGGAGAAGGCTCCCGAGGGGAAGTGGAGCTGCCCGCACTGCGTGAGTCTCTCAGGCTGCAGGGGCCGAAGGGGGGGGGGGGGGGCTGGTAGGGATTGCTTCTCATCACGGCGTAGCAGCGACCCCTGCTGGCCAGACAGCGAGCACATTCAGAGTGGATAAGAGGCTGGTCTCTGTTCGCTGGGATCGGTAGCCTCCCTCGCCTCTGCTCTCGATTGCTCGGTGTAATAGCGATTCTGGCTTTAGGCTTGTGAGATCGGAGGACGCTCACACACCCTCAGAACGCCCGTGCTGTGCGGGGAGGAGGAAAAACATGATTGGACATTCCAAAATAAAGGGGAAAGTAAATAAAAAAATAATAACTGCTCAAAAAACTAAATCCTATATTGTTATGTCATATTGTGTTCTAGTAGTATTGCCACGTACTGTAAACCGCACCGGTATTTCAGTATTGGACTGTAACCTGATGCTCTGATGTTGTGTCTGCCCAGGAGAAGGAGGGAATCCAGTGGGAGGCGAAGGATTATGACGACGAAGACTACGAGGAGGAGTGTGAGGAGGAGGAGGAGGAGGACGAGGAGGAAGAGGACGACCACTTGGAGTACTGCGGGGTGTGCAAAGACGGTGGGGAGCTGCTCTGCTGTGACTCCTGCCCCTCCTCCTACCACCTCCACTGCCTCAACCCGCCCCTGCCGGAGATACCCAATGGGGAGTGGCTCTGCCCGCGCTGCACCGTGAGTACGGCCAATCACACGCCGGCCCCCTCCCATAGCCCCCGCCCCCTTGTTCCGGAAGGCCTGAAATGAAACATTCTGAGCGGAATCAGAACCAGCTTTGCTTCTTTATTCCACTTGCTGCTCCATTCCATTTTTAATTACAATCCTAGAAATGCTGGAAGAAATTAACGAATTCAATGGCAAACGTTTTGACTTGGAAGTCTTTTTTTCAACGTTTTCCTTTCAAAGACTCCCAGGCAAAACGTCTGTCGTTTACACTGAAGACGCTGAGAAAGACTTCTAGTGGAAACGTTAGCCATTGAATTTACACTGAAGACACTGAGAGAGACTTCTAGTGGAAACGTTAGCCATTGAATTTACACTGAAGACACTGAGAAAGACTTCTAGTGGAAACGTTAGCCATTGAATTTACACTGAAGACACTGAGAAAGACTTCTAGTGGAAACGTTAGCCATTGAATTTACACTGAAGACGCTGAGAAAGACTTCTAGTGAAAACGTTAGTCATTGAATTTACACTGAAGACCCAGAGAAAGACTTCTAGTGGAAACGTTAGTCACTGAATGTATTTAAGTTTCTTTTTGTCTGTCTGAATTCAGCACAATCGAGTGTCTGATAGCTATGACTGTTTGATTAGTACCTTGTCTTTGTTCTGTTGCAGTGCCCCCCAATCAAGGGGCGAGTCCAGAAGATCCTGCACTGGAAATGGGTCGACCCCCCTCCCCCCGTCCCTGTGCCCCTCCCCCCCGACGCCAGCCCGGACTGCCCCCCGCCCACCCCCCTGGTGGGGCGCTCGGAGAGAGAGTTCTTTGTGAAGTTCGCGGGGCAGTCTTACTGGCACTGCTCCTGGGTGACTGAACTGCAGGTAACTGAACTGAGGAGCGCCGTGAGAAACTCAAACGCCCCCTCGTTGCAACCTATTAGCAACGGCAGCAGCTGCACTTGTAGTATCGCAGAGAGTGTAGACCTCGCACTCAACGGCAAAGCGGTCGAAACGTTTTAAAACCACGACGGGTTCTGCAGAAACAGATTGAGTGCGTTAATGTCTTTTTCTTTCCCTCTCTCTCCCTCTCATCTCTCTCCCCTCCCTCTTTCCCTATCTCTCACCCTACGCTCTGTCTCTCTCTCTTTCCCCCTCTATACACCCTTCTCACCCACCTCCTCTCTCTCTCCCACCTCCCTCTCATCAGCTGGAGATCTACCACTCGGTCATGTTCCGCAACTTCCAGCGCAAGAACGACATGGACGAGCCGCCCTCCCTGGACTGCTGCTCGGGGGACGACGAGGGGAGGAGTGAGAAGCTCCGGAGCAGGGACATGGAGGAGCGCTACTACCGCTACGGGATCAAACCAGAGTGGATGACCATTCACAGGATCATCAATCACAGGTGAGAGAGAGGGAGAGGGAGGGAGAGAGAGAGACAGAGAGAGAGAGGGATCAAACACTAGTGGATGAGCATTCACAGGATCATCAAACACAGGTGAGAGAGAGGGAGAGAGAGACAGAGAGAGAGAGAGACAGAGAGGGATCAAACACTAGTGGATGAGCATTCACAGGATTATCAATCACAGGTCAGAGAGGGGGTGGGGAGGGGGAGAGGTGGAGGGCTAGGGTTTCATTAAATTCACGGGTGGAAATAAAACTTCCGTTGCATAGCAGTTTGATCCATTCCTGGGTTTCCACTGTGAGTCTAATAAGACACACCTGAGCTTGATACCTAGACACACTGGGGGCTGATCAAGCTGGTAGTAATGAAACGTGAAATGGGTGAGGCTTATTTCAATCCTGGGATCTTGCCTCTTTAATTCATCTGTAAACAGTAAAGCAGTTGTGAGTGTAAACTGATGCAGCAGCATCCATTGTTTCCTCTGGAGTTTCCAGCCGGGTTTGCTTGTTGAAACGGGGGATTGAATGTTTGCTTGGTGTTTGTCTGACCGCAGCGTGGATAAGAAGGGAGGTCTCCACTACCTGCTGAAGTGGAGGGACCTCACCTATGATCAGTGCACCTGGGAGGAAGAGGACATGACCATCCCCGAATTCGAGAGCCACCAGTCAGCCTACTGGAGACACCGGTAAGGGAGGGAGCGACACCACAGGACACTGCATTCAGTCTGGAGCTTATTCACTTTATAGTTTATTCACTTTAGGGTAGTTTATTCACAGGTACAGGTACAGGTACATCTCAATAGTGCAGCTCTAATACATAGAGAGACCTGATTAAACCAGACTAAATAAAATAGCAATACAACAATGTAATAATTACTATACATCTAGAAATAATTAATATGCATATCTATCTATCTATCTATCTATCTATCTAGGGATATACACACACGCACACACACGTATATATTTACAGCAGTGTGGAGTAGTGGTTAGTGCTCTGGACTCTTGACCGGAGGGTCGTGGGTTCAATCCCAGGTGGGGGACACTGCTGCTGTACCCTTGAGCAAGGTACTTTACCTAGATTGCTCCAGTAAAAACCCAACTGTATAAATGGGTAATTGTATGTAAAAATAATGTGATATCTTGTAACAAATTGAAAGTCGCCCTGGATAAGGGCGTCTGCTAATAAATAAATAATAATAATAATATTCAGAAATGCTCTGTCTGGGTGCTGCTCAGTCGGTTTCACTCCCATTTTCTTGCAGAGAGCTCATAATAAAGGAAGACCCGGCAAAACCAAAGAAACTGAAGAAATTCAAGAAAGAGGAAATGGACGACACCCCCCCCAGCTCTCCTATCAACGACGTGAGTCCTGCAGTGAGAGCCAGGGTGTTGATCCACAGGCAATCGCAGGGCCCGGGTGTTGATTGCTTAGCACCCATAGATGATGGTAGTTTCTCATTGGGTCTGTACTGCTCACATGACCCGCCCACACTCATCCACATACACAGCAGGGAAGGGTTGTGTCGTGTGGGAAGTTTAGCTGCAGAAACTGGTTGCAAACAGTGTGGAGGGGAGGGGGGATTGATCATTTGGCACCAGTAGGCTCCCTGGTGCATAACTTTCAAAACAATCAGCACCGATTTTCAAAAACTATTTGCACCCCATCTAGAAGCAGGCATCTCATTACCTAAAAACCGTTTAACTGGCGCGCCCCCCTCTCCCTCTCCCCTCAGCCCGCGGTGCAGTACGAGACCCAGCCCCAGTTCGTGACAGTGACGGGGGGCACACTGCACCCCTACCAGCTGGAGGGGCTGAACTGGCTGCGCTTTTCCTGGACCCAGGGCACCGACACCATCCTGGCAGACGAGATGGGGCTGGGCAAGACCATCCAGACCATCGTCTTCCTGCACTCGCTCTACAGGGAGGTGAGCATGAGGCTGGGAGCCGGGGGCTGATGAAGGCGCTCCCATTGCGTTTCCTGTACTGTGTGTGCCCTCATGAAACGTGTCCCCCATAGTAAAAGCATTGCAAAGTGTGATGAAGCACAGTGAAAGCGTGGGGAAGCATTGTAAGGCACAGAGAGGTCTTGTAAAGCATAGGGAAGCATTGTAAGGCACAGAGAGGTCTTGTAAAGCATAGGGAAGCATTGTAAGGCACAGAGAGGTATGGTAAAGCATAGGGAAGCATTGTAAAACACAGAGAGGTATGGGGAAGCATAGGGAAGTATTGTGTTTTTCCTGTGGTTCAAGCTGCAGTTTAAAGTCTAGCTCCAACCCCCCCTCGCAGGGTCACACGAAGGGCCCGTTCCTAGTCAGCGCTCCGCTGTCCACCATCATCAACTGGGAGCGTGAGTTCGAGATGTGGGCCCCGAACCTCTACGTTGTGACCTACACCGGAGATAAGCACAGCCGCGCCATCATCCGCGAGAACGAGTTCTCCTTCGAGGGAAACGCCATGAAGGGGGGCAGGAAGGCCTTCAAGATGAGGGTGAGCCTGGGGCGGATGCAGCAGGGATGGGAACAAAACTCCTATTGCATGGCAGCTTCACCCATTCCAGGTTTTACTAGTGCGAGTTTGGTTAGGCACAGTGTGTACATGTAACAAGCTCAGGTGTGTCTTATTAAACTCATTAGGGTCGCTGGTGTCGATCGGGCTGATTCACCGTTCAGAGTGAAAGGAGTGAAGAAACAGCTGCTGGGGTTCGTGTGGATCGCTGTTCTCCGCAGAGTCTGAAGAAAAGCATCATCACAAACCCAAGCTGCTGTTTCTTCACTTCTTTCGCTCTGAAAGGTGAATCAGCCCGATCTACACCAACGACCTTCACCTGATTTCTGTGGAGTAATAAGTAATGTAGCAATAATGAGTGAATTATCGAAAAATCACCTTCTAATAAATAGCCAGTGAAAAAAAAAAACAAAAAAAACGGGAGACAGAAGATTTGCTACAATTATCTTGGTAGCTCGGTGTACAGCCTGACACCTTTCCCTGTTCCTTGTCATTCCCTTTCCCCACCACCAGAGGGAGGCGCAGATCAAGTTCCACGTGCTCCTCACCTCTTATGAGCTGGTCACGATTGACCAGGCTGCTCTGGGCTCCATTAACTGGGCCTGCTTGGTGGTGGATGAAGCACACAGGCTGAAAAACAACCAGTCCAAGGTAAGCGATTCAGACTAATCAATACCACTGCAGTAGCTTCTGAACTGCCAAAAGTTTTGCACCACCCTAAGAATTTTAGGATTGAGGCATAATATAAAAAAATAAAGCTACACAAACATAATTTAGGTCTTTTTATTTAACATTAGACGCACGATTTCTTTAAAATGTCTTCAATGGAAAAAACACACCAGCTGCATCAAACATCGGAAATACAAGATCTCCCTGTCCAGTACAAGAAGGGGACATTTCACATACCTGTGTGCTATTTTTGTTATTTTGGTTTTTTGATAAATCACTGCTGGTGAAAAAAAATTGTTTGCAACGTGTTAATATTATTATTTGCATTTTTGTATTGTTGCTTTGTTTGTTTGTTTTTTGACAGTTTTTCAGGATCCTGAACGGATACAAGATCGATCACAAGCTTCTGCTCACCGGCACCCCACTGCAGAACAACCTGGAGGAACTGTTCCATCTGCTGAACTTCCTGACCCCAGAGAGATTCAAGTACGCCCCCAGCTCCCTCAGCTCCCCCTGCTCTCTCGGCTCCCCCAGCTCTCTCGGCTCCCCCAGCTCCCTCAGCTCCCCCTGCTCTCTCGGCTCCCCCAGCTCTCTCAGCTCCCCCAGCTCCCTCAGCTCCCCCTGCTCTCTCGGTTCTCTCAGCTCCCCCGGGAGAATATGCTTTTAAAATATGCTCCTGTGTGTGGCTTGGAGCTTGGTGTCAGGAGCCTACAGCTATGGCTAAAGTTTTTGTATTTATGTATTTTGCGAATGAGGAAAAAAAAAAAAAGATTTTGTAATCGTAATTATTTGTAATCCAGCAGTGACGTTTTCTGAAGAAAAAAAAAAAAAACGAACCAGATAAAAGTGATATCGATTTACAAAATACAAGATTATGAAACTGCTATCCAGATTAGGCCTCGGGACAGCTCTCCTGTGATGCTCTGCTCCTCCTCTTCCGCAGTAACCTGGACGGATTCCTGGAGGAGTTCGCCGACATCTCGAAGGAGGACCGGATCAAGAAGCTGCACGACCTGCTGGGGCCCCACATGCTGAGGAGGCTGAAGGCAGACGTCTTCAAGAACATGCCGACCAAGACAGAGCTGATCGTGCGGGTGGAGCTGAGCCCCATGCAGAAGTGAGAGCAGAAGCATTGCTATTATGAATTAAGCTTTTATTTTTAATGTAGTTTTACTCCAGTTTTCTCCCCAATTTGGAATCGCATGGCCGTATGGTGTGCATGGAATGCATCATCCTTGCACTATTGCAGTGTAAAATGTCATTGTAGACATAACTTGCTGTAATCCTTACTTGTTGCATCCTAGTTCATATATTGTGTTTCAGTAGGGTTAGTTGCACTTACTGTAAACTACACTGTGTTTCAATATGAAGCTTGCATTGTAACCCTGTACTGCCCTGTAACACCTGTGTGAGTCGCCTTGGATAAAGGCGTCTGCCAAATAAGTCATTAATAATAGATAGTAAAATGCAGTCAGGTGAGCGCAGGTTCCTGGCTGTGCGGAGTCACCTGTCTTCACTGTGGATTCCACAGGGAGTATTGTCTCTGGCGCTCAAGCGGGTTAGTGTCAGTGCATGGTACGGCTCTTCTGGCTATTATTATTAATTTTATTTTTGATTTCTTATTCTTATTATTTATTTCTTATTCCTTATCCAGGGCGACTTACAATTGTTACAACATTATTTTTACATACAATTACCCATTTATACAGTTGGGTTTTTACTGGAGTACCTTGCTCAAGGGTACAGCAGCAGTGTCCCCCACCTGGGATTGAACCCACGACCCTCCGGTCAAGAGTCCAGAATCCTAACCACTAATCCACACTGCTGCCCTATTATAAAAAAAATACAATAATATGATGGCTGGATTTGTACTTTGTGATTTTAAACGCATTCTCGGCTGGATCATTGTACATTTTCTTCTTCTTTTTAAAGAAAATACTACAAGTTCATACTGACCAGGAACTTCGAGGCTCTCAACTCTAAAGGGGGAGGGAACCAGGTGTCCCTGCTGAATGTGATGATGGACCTGAAGAAGTGCTGCAACCATCCCTACCTCTTCCCTGCGGCTGCCATGGTGGGTGCCTTCCCCTGCCGAGCACCACGCTGACAGCCACAGCTCCACAATCACAAGGGTGGAAATAGGGCTCCCATTGCAGAGCAGTTTGATCCATCTCTGGTTGCACTACGAGTTTGACAATACACTGGGGCTAATCAAGCCCATAGTAGTAAAACCTGGACTCTTATTTATGAAAGACTTCTAGCGGAAACATT